>NC_057807.1:16797247-16839414 GCF_018294505.1 Triticum aestivum | reverse complement strand
CGTGGAGTGGGTGAGTGAGGAGGAATGACTGCTACTCCAGGTTAGGGCATCTCTAGCCGATCCCCTAAAAAGTAGAGGAGTAAACCGTCGAGTAAAGTTAGTGGAGTAAAATTTTACTCCACTAACGGTGGCCGGACCTAGCCAATCTCCTAAACTTAGTGGAGTAAAAAATTCATGTCATGTGGTGAAATCAGCAACACAAATGGTAGATATAAGCTAAAGAAGTACTATAATAGTAGGGATCTGGTTCCTTGCCTTCTTTTTCTCCACCAAATCGAGATAGGGCACACAACAAGTATACCTAATGTGTGCGTCAGCAGCCAAAATCAGCCTCCATCATCATACATACCACCGCCTACGACTCACTGGGACCAAGAGCTAAGTCCATGGCAGCCTAGGTGGTGATCGAACTCGCATTGCGAGCAAAAATATCCATTTACCTATTTAATGAAACAGAATTATTATTTTAGAGTTTTTAGATATTTCATTTATTTGAGTTATTCTTATTACATTGTATATGGCTCTTGGGGTCTCATGTACCCATTGAGCTGCCCCAACTATAGAGCGGGCTTCTGTCAAGCAAAACAAAATGAATTCCTCTATGACTTCGTCGATTAAGAAAAGCAGTCTACGGTGGTGTAGGCCCATCAGATAGCGTCTCACACTACCCTTTCTACATGCTAATTTTCAGTCAAATGACCAACATGGCTGAGTTTTATGGATGTAAACCGACGTGAGATAGTATATCTACTAAACTTTCTAAATACTATATTTTTAGTGCTCGCCTAAATGGAACAGAATATGTGAAGCTAAACAACCTAACAAATATCTCGCACTCTGATTCCAGGCTTAACCTAAGGTTTGTACCAGACACTTTTCAAGAGATAATTTTTGGCATGTAGAACTTTATTAGATATAATTACAAAAATATACATAGGGGGGATTCCACTACATGAAGTTATATTATTATGATGATGCTAGCTATCTTAGAGCAAGTATAATAAGATGATGTAAGCGGGCTGTAAGTATTTAAATATTGTATTATTGATGAGTTGGAAGAGAGACAAAAGAAGCGGGCTGAAGACTTACAACCGGCTGTAGCACAAACTCCAATAAGCTTTGTGAGAGTGAAAGGTGAGCCATATGTTGACAAAGTAGTACTTTCTAATAGCAACTATTATATGTGTTGTCTATTACATTGGCTACAAAAGACATGGCAACACGTTATCTCGAAACAGGCTTTCGCTCCGCTTTATATATAAAGCACCAACCGACAAAGTACACGGCCGAACGATACAAGGTGATGGAATAGCCCTCAAATGCCGATCCCAAGATCGCCAGACCACGCAAGACGCATGCGACTACGCTACCGAAAGAAAGCACAGGAAGATCAGAGTACAACGCCACGCAACGCCTTAAACACCTAAACTCCACGACAACGCCCTCAAGAGGGAAAACGACGCGAACCGATGCCGCTGTCTAGTCCACCATCGACAAGGGTTTTCACCCGGAACCCTGACACGAAGAGGAGCACCACGACGACGTCTTCAGGAAGAGAGCGGCGCCCGCAGCCGTCGGCGACAAAGCGCAGAGCTTTCGCTCGGCAGCTCCACCGTGTCACCATGAGGCCTCCAGGACATGCGCGATGAGGTCTGATCGCCAGGTCTAGATCGGGGCGTCCCCACTACCAATGGCAGAGGGCACCCGAGCTATCCGCCGCTACACCACTTGCCACCCACACGACCAAGAGGAAAGCCATCACCACCGCCATGAACCCTGCCGGAGAGCCAACCATGCGGACCGCCATCCCGGGGTCGCCACCCCGACATCCATGTCACAGACACCGCCCCATCCACATCACGGAGCACCCACCACGGTAGGAAGAGTGAAAGGTGACTCCTTTCACTCCTAATCCGGCATTAAACACGGAGTCTGGGTCGGCGCCTCCAGCATCGGAGGTGCCCATGCCTGCGTCCCCACCTAGTCCTAGTTGACCAGGGGAGACACAACCCCATGGCTACTGACGGCCGTCGCCAAGCTGACTCCCATGACGCCATGCCCATGGCCTCTGGCACCGATCTTCCTGACAGATGAGCATTGTCCCGACCACAACCATCAACCACTGTACCCGCAAGGAGATGACTTCCACTACTCGCGGGCACCACCTGGACCGTGCCCACCATTGCCTACACAGAGCCGGAGCTCCGACCCATCCCAGGCCCCAAGCTGGTCCATCCGAGCACGATCCCCAAATCCTGGCCATCTCCACGGCGGGAGATGCCCACGCCGCCGGTCCGAACCTAATTAAGAGAAGAGAGGAGCACCACCACCCGCACCCCGCCGCCGAATGCAAACCAACACCGCTAGATCCGCGTTGGCCGCCTCGTCGGACAGTGCCACCAGGCCGACCCGAACCACGGCAAGGCGCACACACGCCCTGCCAAGGTCCAGTAGACACACAGCCCGACAGATCCGCACCCAAGGCCGCCAAGCACGTCCCTGTCGTCCGACCAGCAAGTTGTGGCCGTGTCCGCCGCCGACACCCCACCACGCCAGGGGCTGGCCCAGCCAAGCCGGCAGCAGCCCGCGCCGCCTACTGCCCCGCCGCCCCCGACGTGCAAGCACGCCCCGCCACCAACTCCACGCAGCCGCCGCCGCTCCGCTGCACAGCTGCGCCCGTCGCACAGCCGAGCGGGTCGCTGCCGCGCCGCCCTGCGCGAGCGCCGCGCTCCTTGCCGGATTCTGTGTCTCGCGCCACAGGACACCAGGGGAGGAGGGAGAGGAACCCCGCCGACGCCGACGCCAGCCGGGCTTCGCCCGGCGGCGCCCTCTGGCGGCGGCGGGGAGGAGGGAAGGCGGGGAAGGGGTGCTGGCGGGGGCGGCTAGGTTTTCGCCCTGCCGCCCGCGAGAGCGGCCCGGGCGAGAGAAGGGGGGAAATCATGTCTACTGAATAGTCTTCCAGCAACATGTTATAGCCAGCAGATCACTATATTATTAACAATGCTCTTATGTGTAATGCACTCTCTGTTTAAGCATCATACCATACATAACCTTATTGCATTTGTGATTGCCATAAATGCACCACACCGCATGAAATTCAATGTTCTCAATACTGCACTGGGACAATTGATGTCGATATGTGGTACCCAGAATTTCTAATTTGTTCGATGGTCCGGACTTCCAAATTAGAAAATCTAGTAGTTGTACACAAGGAGTGCGAGCTGGGAAGAGGAAGGAGCTGGTCTAAGAGGTGTAGGAATGGAACATGAATAAAATCAACTGTGATGCCTTCTCATCTATTGTAGGGGAGAATTAGTCTAATGTTTCTGGTGCCTCCCATTCCTATGGATCTTAGGTTCCCCTTCCTCTTACTTTTTCCTTATACAATTTACTTGGTGAAGAAAACAAACAACCCTCCCTACAAAACATAAGAAGAAAACAAGAATCCTACTTTGATGGTCATGAGGAGTCTTAGTAGTTAGTCAGAAAGAGGAACATTTTAGAATAAATAAATATGAGAAAAACTATAATTCTTTTTCCGCCACTAAAATTTGGGATTGAGATATAACATTGTTTTTTCCTAAGGCATGTCACATTCATAATGTTCTTACATATGTCCCTTCTCTTCCTTTCGACTTGCACATATACATGCACAACACCTTTACTTTTGCGCTAAGGGTGTTCAATACTGGTTTTTACTAAACCCATGGAAATCAGTTGTAAGTAGGATCCAACTTCCTTCATTAATTCCAAAAACAAAACCACCAAACTAAAAGAAATGAGCTACAATGTCCTTGCTTTGAATTCAAACCGACTTAGACTGTATCTATGAACCAATTTTGATATTGTTCTTATATGCTCTTTAATTTTTCCTTTGTCCTACACATATACATGCACAACCTCTTTATATTTGTACTAAGGGTTTTCAATAACAGTGTAAAGTGAACCCATCAAAACAAGTCATAAATCGCATTCAACTTCCTTAATTAGTACTAAATGGACCCCTAGTACCAAAATATTAATCCTACTAAACAAATGAGCTTATTTACATTCCATTAAGTTAGATAATCTACACTCTGTGCTTTGGATGCAGATATTACAATGTAGTAAAACTCTTCCTTTTCCAAAAAAAAGGAGATATACAATGTTGTAAAGGAGAGTCAAAACACGTGGTTGACATTATCTAACTTCATTGAACTCCAAACATAGTTAATACTTCCGTCACAACGTCCTCGAGCTACATAAAGGATTGTCGTGACACTGTTGTCATCAGGTGTGTGCAAATAAGAAATTATATACGTCACAAAAATAATTAAGTGGCACCAGGAAGACAAATTTGGCTCTTATGTTCTCTCTAGGGCGAATTTATTAGGAGAAGATGCATATCTTCAAGCATGCTGAACAAGCGTGAAGGATTTTAGCATGGATTAAACAATATCAGAAATTTATGTTCCTACGCGGGATTTTATTTGGACATGATACTTCCTGATAGTACACTTTGCTTAGTTGTCTAGTTTTCCCTATCATGTTAATTATTCGGTAGACTTTTGCTTTTTGAACAATTTATTGGGTAGTGTGTACAGAAAGATTGAGCATCATTGTTATTAGAGTACATGGGGTATTTGTGTTTCAGATGCAAATGTAATGATAATGGTCGCCACCTCAGATTTGCCAATCTACATTTCCCATACAAGAATGATGAATGTTGCCTCCTCATATTTTCCCTTTCCTAAAGTCTCACATCATGGCTTGGCTAAATTGTTGGATTTTTGGATACAATAATATGTAAGCAGTTGAAGAAGATCAACTCCCTACAAATACAAGTGATGGTCCACAATTACAACACAAGTTCCATGTGTCCTGAGAACAATTCCATGGCCCCACTATCACTTACTATTGTGTCCCATGCCGTGATATGTAGTAAATGTGTGCTTAACTCATATACAGACCTACACCAACAACTATATATGCACCTTTCAATCTGTTTATACCCTAGTGCTACCGTGCAACAACACAAGGTGCAATTCCAAGTTCTCATGTTTCTGGATTTAGTTGTGGAGGGTGGGCCGGGAAGAGGAACAATGAGAGGGTCCAAGAGTAATATGAATGGGAACATCGAGGAAAGCGTGAGCTTTCTAGATTTCCTCTGCTTACAATGGAGAGATCTTGCTCTGTGTTTTTCCGATGCCTCCCATTCCTATTGTTCTTGGGTACTCCTTCCCCTTCCTTTTGGCTTCCACATGAAACAGCCTATGTATAAATTTAGATGATAGAATCTTGATAATAGGCAAGAAAGAGGAAGAAAAGAGGGTCTAAGAGTTGTAGCAATGGTTTCATGAATAAAACCACATGTGAGTTGTTTCTTACCTCTTAACAGTAGAGGAGGCAACTTTGCTTCAAATTTTCCGAATGCCTCCCCTTCCGCTTCCTTTTGCTTGCAACATTGTACAAATATCAACGTTGTTTTGGCTCTTCATGCACTGGATATAATAATGATAGTGTGTTAGTTCCTGCAAAGCTAACATGATGGCATTACCTTAATGAAAGTTTTCTCATATCACAGTTACATTAAATATTAACATTTGAGAGTATGTACTCGCATCCACACAACAAGCCAGGAACATAATTGGAGATAGTAAGATAACTAGCAAAGTGGCCAGCACAACGTGTGGGCTATAATTTTCCAAAGTTAAGTACGTATCTAGTATTCATCTTTTATCATTAGAACATATTATTTGATTTGCTAAAAAAATTGGAGCTGTCTTGAAGGCATCTAGTACGAGAGAGACCAGGTACATGCAGTAGCGAAATTTGAAACTTTTATTGACGATCTCTCAATACAAATCCTAAAGAAGTTATAATTTTAGTGATGGCAATGAAAAACAATAGATGGTGGCTGGTTCCCTCACGTGCTAGCTCTTGCCGACTGGGGAGAGCGTTGACGACCGCTGATCCCAAATAAGCTGCAAGGAGAGTTAGAGGAGAGTGCAGATGATGCCTCCTATGAGATGTGAAGCTCCGCTTATCTACATGGCATCTCTCATATAGCTACGACGCGAGCGACTTTCCAGCAGGGAGCAAGAGGCCTGTTGAACTGCACTCAAAAAGGCCACTCATCGCCAACATCAAGGGCACCAGTGACTAGTTGTTGCAAGAATAAAGGAGCTACATCTCAATTTGCAAGAAAATAGTTGTTGCACTGCTTGCAATCTCAATACATTTATTTGTGAAGCCCGACAATAACTATCACGCACCAAATAAATTACCTATACATTGAGGCAATTATGAAAGAAACAAAATAACTTTTAGTAAATAACACTTATTTGCTACAGAAAAAGAGCAGGAAGATTAATCATACGCCACTGTTATGACTGACTTTGCAACTAATCATGACTATGTATAACAGCTTGAATTTTGACATGATCTTATAGTGACAAGAACTTCTATATAGAAAGGAAGAAAATAAACTGTACACCAAATTCCTCTAGAACAATTTGCGCACCTAGAGGTTGACTCATAGACATGAAAACAAATCAAATCTTATTGAATCTTGTTTATATGGTTTAACTGTAATAATGTATGGCTACTGTATATGAACAAGAAATTTGAAGGAAATATGTTCCAGTTTTTTCGGCGACGACGAGACGATATTGAGAGCACACACGTATAGTTCAAATTGGCTGTGAGAGCGGCATTCTACTACAAAACATAGCTGATCGTGTATTTGAACTATGAAATAAATACTGTGAATAAAGCCATGGCCATATACAGTTTCTATTTGTCTATTTTAATCTCCAACCAGTGCTTTGGGGATAGGGTCAGAGGTCATGCAAGCTCAAACAAACTGAGTACTACTGTCAGCTACATCATAGTCGAACACAACTTGACTAAATCGTACATACCAGGACTCTATCCAATGAAGCTGATGGCATGCACTACCTGTTGATTGGCATGGCAAAGTTAGAAGCAAAGGGAGAGAGAAGATCGCTAGTGAGGTAGCTATGGTGAGCCGAGCAAGATCTGAGAATTGGAATCCATGGAGGACTTGGCCGCAACGCTAGAGGATTTCATGGAGTTCGAGCTTGCCTCAGCCATGCACCCCCTAATCCGAGTGTGGATTTTCCATACTCCCATATAGCTACACCTTCTAGCCATCCAATTTGCACCAGGATCCGTGTTATTTATAAATATCTCTTTCTTGTTACTTTTAAATAAGGGAATATTTGACCTTGAAACTTTGTAGGTCAATGATAAACAAGTGTCACTCTTGTGCATAAAATGTTGCTGTCATTTTATGAAACATAAATTTGTCAAAATTCAAATTTTAAATAAGTTCCATCATTTTCAAATATTTCTGTTGCTCCAAAATTCCGAAAAGATTTTTGCACGTGGTAGTACTAGTGTGATGTTGATCCGCAAAGTTTCAAGTTCAAATGTTCTTTTATTTGGGAGAAACAAAAAATTGGAAGTTTGTCACAACTTTCCCAGTTTAAAACCCGTCGCAATTCCCGAAGATCGACGAAGACAGCATGTCATCGGGTGGGAATTAGAGAATGAGGAGTGGTTGGTCGTTGTGTGCATTAAGGACATCATAAGGGCATCATTTGCAGATCATAGAGCCACATAAAAAAGGATGCGGAAATTTCTATTTTATTTTAACAGTGGCAGGGTATCTTTTCATAGGTAAGGTTTTTGGTTGGTTTTTACTTTTTTTTTAAAGTTGTTGTCACTTGAAGAGAAAAACAAAAAGGTTTTATGTTACATAATGGCAAAGGTGGGTAATTGGCCCGATTTTCTATTTCTATTAGTAAGAACAGCTGGTTGTGATTTACTGATGTATCAAATAGACGGTTAGATGTTACTGATTTTTTAAAGGATTTTCTAGTTTATTTCTCTTTTTTATGGTTGGCCCGTAATGTACATCTAATTATTATTACATACTCCTATAAAGGAAGCTGGAGTACCCGCCTCCATGGGCTGACCACGGGCAAACAGCGCGTCCATTGCTCGGTGGCGTGCCACGGATGCTACTTGGGGGGGGGGGGTGCTCCAAACCGTCTGGTCTGCCTAGAAGGCTTCGACCCAAGCAACGCAGCTGGGCGGTCCATGACGAGTGGAACGTCCAGCTCGCCCAGGGCCACCATCATTGGGCATTTCCCGTCGTGCACGTGGATGAGGGACCGCAAGCTTTCTTTCAAACGAAGCCATGCTTATGCCCGGCTGGTGACACTTTGGGTATTCATGGTTGTGCAGGTGACACTTTTTTTGCCTTCTCACATATGCTTCCGTTTTGAGGTTTATAGCACGGGGTCTCCTACATGATGACTATCTAGTCGGTGCAGGGTTGTTTGGCATGTGTGTCCCTTACCTGTCGGCTCCTCTATAACTTGTTGTGGGGGCCACTCAGGAGGCTCTGCGAGCCGTCCGACCTGCCCGGCTGAACCGCACTCTGCATAGCTGACTGGTCGGCCATCTGGACGGTTTGCCGGGTACATGTACCGGGGCGAGGTAGACGACCGTGATCGACTAGCGAGTACCCGTGGAACATCGGCCAACCAAGCAGCCACGGAGAGGGTTGACCAGGATTCATTTGGATAGAGAATAAATTTTGCAGTGTTTTTCACTTGGGATGATGCGCCGTGCATGGTTCATCCGAGCTATTGCGGTCGGCTCACTCGTAAATCTACTGAGGTGGGGAGGAAATGTAAGATGGTCATTTTTCGGGTGCTGTTGCGCATTGTTAGGCTCATTCTATAGTGTTTATGATTCGTACAAGCACTGACATACATGGAGCATCTAGCTTGTGGGACTTAAAAATAGAGTGGGTGTTTCACGGTATAAAATTTGCATGCACTAAAACCCCACGGGCCTAGATTGGCGCATTCGACCAAACCCCAGCTGGTTATGAACGCTGGTTGGTTCTTTGTCTGGGGTCAGGTACTTTAATTCTTTGCGTTCCGGAAACAACGGAATGCATAGGGGACCATCATTTTTTTGCTTTCTGATTTACGGATTCACAGGGGGGCGAGGGAGAAACTTAGTTGACTGACAATGATAAAGCCTTGCGAAACAAAGTGATCAGAGGGCCGGGTAGCTACTGCGTGGTCGAGCGAAGGCCTTTAAAGCCGCCCGATCTCCCAAGCACCGCCGGTAGACTCAACTTTTGACCAGGCACTTCTACCATTGCCTTTTAATTGGTGTCGACATTGGCCTATAAACGCAGCGTCCGGTGGACTGTTCGGTCCATTCTCTGCCTCTTCGTCGATGGAGTACCCTTTGGAACATCCCCCGATTGATCCTCTTCCAGGCTCATGGACGGAGATGGAGCTGGCCATTGTGGAGGCTGCGCAGGTGCGCTTGTTCATGAGGGAGCCTGCCTAGGGGATAGCAGAGCTGGAGGACAAGCATCACCACACCATAAGCATGTTCATAGAGGAAGCTGGCCGTGCCCAGGGGGATTCCCAGGGCCATGCTCGTGGCGTTGTCCATGGGCGTGTCTGTGCCGGTGGCCGGGACGTTGATGGTCTCGGTGGGGTCGAAGTGGTGGTCGGAGTGCTGGTGGCCACTGTTATTCATCACCATGGACGTGCTCACGGTTGTAATTAGTTTTAGAAGATCTATGAATGTAAGTCGTAGCGCGACAGATTTCCGGCTTGGTTTTATTGGAAAAGATCAAAGCTTTTGGATTTGTTGCCCGTGTAGATTTTTCACATTCAACAGCCATGCCCATGAACGATTTTAATGAGTGCCAAGTACAGCCGATGTTGCCGGACGTAGCAACGACGATCACGCTGCCCGGAGACAGGATGGTCTGTGACGAGAAAGCAATTCAGCTATGGAACCCACCTCGGGCTATAGAGATTCCACAGTGAAGATGGGACGGGCGTTCCTTCGCGAGCCGTCCCGGATGACCCTTGTGGTTAGCCTACTGTGTTGGTGCTTGTGTTGGGGAAGTGGAGGTGCCTTTGCCATCCGGTCTGCTACTGTTGCGGCCCCTGCCCAGATGCCATGTTTTGGAATGCCTGACCGACATTTGGACATAGCGTTCTGCCTCTCTGTCGTTTTGTTGTGCGTGTGTTCTGCATCTACCCTTTGATAATGTTCTTTACCTTGATCAGTTGATTGTACGCTCGGTTCTTTTTTCCTTGTCTTCTGTGTGGTTTGTGTCGGGGTGTAATACTTGGCTATTGAGTTGCTCTGGCCGGCCGAAGAAGCACATGGGCAACCAATGCGTCGTCGAAATTTTGTTGTCTGGCTTTGCAGTTTATTCGAATGTTGGCATGGTCCGTGTTGGATCATGTCGGGCACTTACTTCATGTTTGCATCCATGGGTGTGTAGCGGCCATGCTCCAAGTACTTTTCTCTTGTGGTTTACCATAGTCTACCAGGGATACGTCCTACGGAATGGATGGACCCCATGCTGCCTTTGTCATGATGATGGACAGGTGTGATGGCATGAATGGGGCGTCTGTCATGACCAACTTAAAAATATAGATGGATCCTCACATGCTATGACATGCTAGATACGTGTCAGTGATGATGTTGATGAAATAGTGTCAGGCCGGCACGGATTGCCATTGCATTCCCGGCTAGCAAGGGCTGCCTAGACGGAAGGTCCGGGTAGCTGGTGCATCGTCGTATGATAGAGCGAAAGAGAGCTTTGCCACAAATAACGACAAGAGTCGTTGACCATCTCATCCTATGCCAGGCCGGTGTGCATGATCCAATAGGCGACCACCTTGCCGTACGATCTAATAAGCAGATTCTCCTTTCCCTCATTGCAGAAGATGAACGTTGCTAGATCAGGACCTAACAGCAGCGTGCACTCGTCGAATGTTGCTAGTTTCTACCTTACCAGCTGTGTTCGGCCCGAGTGCTGCTTGCATCCTGTTACTAGTGGCATCCTACTAGCAGTGTGCCAGCCAAACGCTGCTAGTAGGCACTTACACACGCTGCTAATAAGGGGGGGGGGGGGTCCTGTACTAGTGCCTAGTTCAAGGTATTCCATAGTGTTCTGTAATTGTGACATTTATTTGCTTGATTCTGGGTGATCTCCCATCACATGCATTATTATCCCTTCGTCCACCTTGCTCTTGTAAAATATACCGAAGGACCATATGGTTTATTACCTTCCCACTTGTTGTAAATGCAAGGTCAGGGTCAAGGGAAAATATTTTTCTCTTTAGCCATGCATGAGAAAAAGATCTCCCAAAATCCTCCCTCCATGTGCCCATATTAGCTAATAGATGTTACATGGCCCAGTGTCATTCAATGATACACCATGGTGCACCATGCAAATATGCGTGTGCTTTCATTGATTTCAGCATTCCACTCACAAGGTTGAGCACAATTTACACTCTAGAGTACTTCATAAATTCAGGAATAATGCGAGCACCGGGACTTGAACCCTGATGGGCTGGGGATACCACTGCCCCTCTAACCATCCAACCACAGGTTGGCTCTCTCATTTCTCATGTCTTGTACGTATAACTAGGCTGCCATATGCTATATAAATCCATATAAGAGCTTAGGCCAACTCTAGCCGATACCCTAAAATATAGAGGAGGATCTAGTCTACTAAATTTAGTGGAATAAACTTTTACTACTCTGTGGCCGCACCTACCCTATCCCCTAAACTTGGTGGAGTCAAATAAATTGCATAGGTTATGCGTCCTAGCCGCATGAACTTCAAACACTTCGCAATATGTACCATAAACTATTCAAATTTAAACATGCATAATGTAATCGTTAACAAGCATATAGTTTCATCATTGCGATTTTCAAATTAAATCATGCATAGTTCATCCAAAAGGCATCACTTGAAACACAATGTTTGGTCCAAAATCACCACAAAGATAGCATGTGTATGTTGTGGGTCGAGCCAACCAATGGATGGGGCAGCCGGACGCACCAGAGGAGTGTCCGTAGGGGTGGGCGAAGACGCTGCACGAAGCATCGAGCGTGGATGGGGTGCCAGAGTGGCCGTTGGTTTTCTAGCTCTCTTGGCACCGGCTGGAGGGTGGCCGAGCATTGCCAGAGAGGCAGTCGCCGCCCTGGTGGCCTTTGGTGCGGTTGGAGCTGGTGCTTGTGGCCGGTGGAGGTTTTTCATCCCCAACTTTTTTTCCAGCGTGGGGGTAGTGTCCTGCAGGGACAAGCCGATGGCGGTGGCGGAAGCGTCTTGGATATCCATTCCGGCGACAAGGCCGGTCATCACTGGAGACCACGGTGCATGGGGGCAACAGCGGCGGGAATGGTGGAGCCACGAGGGCGGGAGAAAGAGGCACACAACTTTTACTTGCAGACGCAAGCGCTAAGTATATTTAGGCGGCTTGGAGGGGGTTTTCGGCGAGGGAGTAAAAATTATTCTCCCTTATAGATTTTAGTAGTTCAGATAGGTACCTCATCTAAAAGCAGATAACACATGCAGGCATATGCTACAATTGGCACCAAATCATTACATATAACATATGCATGTCTAAAACAATACATGATTCCAAACTCTAAAGGTTCATGATAATTTAGTCTAGTTATTAGCACAACAATATCAATTAATTTTGTTACCAGAATATAGGAGAAATCTAGTATCGTGCGAGGGTACATACTGAGTGAACCAGAGTAAGAATCCGAGATATCAAATTTTAACAAGCTTTGAATTACTGTCAGGTATATTTGGCAACAAAGATCGATTGAGAACTCTAGCGTATATGGAAAACTATAGAATAATTACACTTTTATCATTGTCAGTACTAAGTTCATATTGCAAAAAATGTATTAGTGCTATCTTATTACTTATAGCTCTTTAGAAAAGAGCAACACCTCATATATTGATTAAATTAAAATATTGTTACAATCTTTCATTATAGGATATGCCATGAGGGCGGAACACTACTAACAAGAATCCCATCAGAAAAGTTATCAAAACTAAACTTTGCTAACTCATGCACCACCACATTTGCGTTCCTACTTATCTTAACAAATTTAAAACTTTGAAGAAGTTTTGTGATGCTCGGCGCTTCTTCAGATCGACAAGCGGAGGTCTGTCAAGGAGCTCATTTTCCAGGAAAAATCATACACAAAGGAACAATCAGTTACCAGAATAAACAATCAATATCCGATGAGTTATTCGAAGTTAATATTATATGTTTCTCAACCAATCAACACATCCAGGAAGTTTTCAAACGAAAATAAATCTCATGCAATTTATCGACAATCATCTGATACAAAAATATGTTCCTTAGTTCAAGGAATTCCATATTGGTTTGTAATTGTGACAATTATTTGCTTGGTTCTGGTGATCTTCCATCACATGGACTATTCTCTCTTCATCTACCTTACTCTCATAAAATATACTGAAGGACTGTATGGTTTATTGCCTTTCCACTTCCTGTGAATGCAAGTTGAGTGTCAAGGACAAATCTTTTTGTTCTTTATCTGTAAATGAGAAAAATACCTCCTAGTATCCTCCCTCCACGTGCCCATAATAGCAATAGACGTTCGATGGCCAATGTCATTCATTGATACACTATGGTGTACCATGCAGATATACGTGTGTTTTCATTTATTTCAACATTTTGCTCACAAGATTCAGCACAATTTACACTAGAGCCCTTCATGAGAGGCCTATATATACCTTACGCATTCAAGCTTCTTCTTAAATTTTTAGAGTCATACTCCTTCAAGGTGAGCTAGGAAGAGGAATAAATAGTCTAAGAGCCTTGAGAATGGAAACAGAGAGGAAGCCCTGAGCTATCCGTCTGCGCCTCTAGAACCAGAGGTGTATATCTGTCTTAGTGTTTCCCAATGCCTCCCATTCCTACTGTTCTTAAGTTCTCCTTCCCCTTCATTTTACCTCTGGAAAATGCTTAAGTTCTCCCAGCTTAATAAATTTATGTATGTAATGTTTAGGTCATGAGGTCTTGAGAGCGAGTAGGGAAGAGAAAGCCATGGGTATCTTAGAGCAATGGGCATGGGAACATGGAGGAAAGCCTAGACTTCTTGGCCTCTAAATTTAGGGGCCAGGACTGTTTTGTATTTTCTCGATGCCTCTCATGCCTATTATTCTTAGATATTCCTTCCTTTTCCTATTTCCTTGCGTGATTATCTTAAAAATTGTGCACATTTTAGGTTTAGATGATGGGGACGTGAAGGCGAGTGGAAGAGGAAGAAAATGAGCATCTAAGAGCATTGGGCATGGGAACATGGAAGAAGGTGTCTAAACTAGTGTGTCTCTCTACAACTAGGCCAACCTTTTTCTTCGGAATTTTCTCAATGCCTCCCATGCCTATTGTTCTCAGTTACTCCTTCCTCTCCCTTGTGATGTGCAAAATTGTTGTGAAAGAAGTGACAATAGATATCTTCGTGACAATAGAATTGTTGTGAAACAAGAGGGACATCCACGCACGCTCCTCCTCCGCCGCCCGCCTCGCCACGCCTCGTCACGACGCGCCACGCCGCGCCGCGCCGCGGGTTGCGGGAATGAGACGAGCCGATATCTAAATTTTTGTCACGCACTACGGGTATACGAAAGGTCACTCGGGAGCTAGAAAGTTTTTGCTGTAGTGGATATTGAAAATGAACGCTGCACCCTTCGGCTGCTAACTGTTCGTTTCGTCTCCCGCGTTCCCTTCGACTCCCAGCGCAGCCTCTTGCCTCCTTCTTTTGCGCCTATAAAAGGGAGGTCGCTCCTCTCAGAGAGACGCACCAGAACTCACTCTTCCTCTCGCCACCGGTTCCTGAACACTGCACTGCTGCTACGATCTTCCTCATCCCGGCTTGCGGCGTGCACCGCACGTCGGGACAGTAGGCCTCCGAAACCGCACCTCTTTGAGTCCTGTATGGGAGAAGGGTGATAATGTTTTTGGGGAGCGCTCTGCGCAACTACTGACTTCTTCATCACGGACGCCCCGGACTCTGATGACTACTTCCCTGATGACGACTACTTCCCCGACGTAGACAACCTCCTCGGTGACATGGAGGACACCGACCCCAAGTCCAGTGCCTCTGCTCCTGCTGTTGTCCCGTACTTGTTCTTATTTTTCCTGTTAGAAGTCCTGCAACAGTTCCTTGTTCTAGTGTTTGCCCTAGACATGTTAGGCTCTACTTTATATATGCATCTTGATCTACTGTCTACTCTAGAGATGATCGGTTCTAGCTCATATATGCAGATATTATTTTCCTTCTCTTTGTCAAATCGCATGCCTTGTTTTATCACTGCTGTACTAGTCATGCTTTATCTAGTATTTTTTAAATAAAACCATTCGGTAAATTGCTCATATTTCCAACAGAGCCCATTAGGCCAAATTAAATAGCAGCTGGCTGAAATCATTATGGGAGCACCGTGCTATGATGTGTAGCGCTCTATGTAGGATTGGAAGAGTATTTGACAACTGAAAATGCTCAATACGGTGGATCCGATGGCTGAAGATGCTAGTGGGGTCTGAGGGGGCTGGAAAACTACACAGTTGTAATGTTTTTTTTGCGGGGGCAGTTGTAATGTTTCTAATAAAACCATATAAAACAAACTTGCATTTGTGCATGCCCTCAATGCATCACCCCACGTGAACTTCATTGTTCACAACGTGACACTAGGACAATGGATGTCAATATGTGGTACACCAAATATCTCTATAAATTGTTCGACGATCCACACTTCCAAATCAGAAATCTTGTAATCGTACACAAGGAGCACGAGCAGGGAAGAGAAAGAAGTGGGTCTAAGAGGTGTAGGAATGGGAACATGAAGAATATCAACTGTAATGCCTCCTCTAGTATTGGAGGGGAGAAATGGTCTGATGTTTCTGATGCCCCCCATTCCTATGGATCTTAGGTTCTCCTTCCTCTTACTTTTTGCTCGTATAATTTACTTGGTGAAAAAATAGTTCTCCCTGCAAAAGAAAGAAAGATAACAAACAATCCTACATGGATGGTTGTGAGGGGTCTCAATAGTGAGTCGGAAGGAGGAAATTTAGAATTAACGAAAAGGGAAAACTATAATTCTTTTTCCTCCACTACAATTTCGAGTAGAGATATAACATTGTATTTTCCCTAATGCATGTCACATTCATAATGTTGTTAGATGCTCCTTCTCTTCCTTTTGGCTTGCACATATACATGTACACCATCTTTAATACTGCGATTAAGGCTTTTCAATACCGCTTTTGATTAAACCATGAAATCAGTTGTAAGTAGTGTCCACCTTCCTTCTTTAGTCCCAAAACTATAACTACCAGACTAAAATAAATAAACAACACTTTCAACGCTCTGAACTCAGACCGACTCTGACCGTATCTACAAACCAGCTTTCATATTGTTCGTGGATGCTCTTTACCTTTTTCCTTTGGCCTGCACATATACATGCACAACCTCTATAAAATTTTGCCAAGGGTGTTCAATAACAGTTTTAAGTAAACCCATGTAAACAAATCCTAAATTGTGTTAATCTTCCTTTATTAGTTTCAAATGGAACCATAGTCCCAAACTTATTGAGATCGCACTAAACGAAGAAGCGCATTTACATTCCATTAAGTAAAATAATATACAATTGTGTGCTTTGGATGCAGTCCATGGTGTAGTCAAGCTCTCCCTTTTATAAAGAAGAAGAGAAGATATAAATTGTTGTAAAGGAGAGTCCAAACACACGATTGACATTATCTAACTTCATTTAACTACCACCATGTTGAATACTTCCTTCACAATGTCCTTCGGCTTCGGAAAGTAATACCCTAGCGCCGCCTTAATGCATGGCATGCGGATTCCACTTCGAGCGCTCACCCGCAGCCTAGGCATTATTCGCCCCACCTTGTCGTCGTGGCAACTTCTTCACACGAGCAGGGCGAGTGAGGAGTAATGGCCGCTACTCCACATTTTTGTTGTGCCTGAAAATCTCCGACTCTTCAGCCTGTGCCTGCCTTCCAGCTTCTCCCTAAAAAACTCTGAGTTGAAGATGTGTTCGACATCGTAGCTTCTCGGTTCAATGTGCCGCGCCTCGAGTACCGGGCGCGGCCGTCCTTCTCTCGCCGCCGCGACAGTTCCGGGACGCCGCGATGAATGGAGCCGACGTCCTCATTGCTCGGGCTCCGGCTCGTCGGCTCTCCGTCCTGTCAAGCCAGAGCCGGAGGAGACACCGCAGCGGCGCCGCACCCGCAGCAGTGCCCTCGTCATCAACGAGGGTGTCCGCTCCTCTCAACGCTCCCTTCGCCTGGTCCGGGCGAAGTCCGAGATGGGCCTGCTCCCCGTGAAGCCGGAGCACGTCGACATGGTGGCCCCCGACGATGAGGCTGCCTTAAAATGGGCGAAGGAGGACTACATCCGCGAGCAGTGCGCCGCCAGCGCCAGGCATACATGGAGCTCCAGGCCCGGCGCCGCGGGCGCGAGGAGGGCGGTGTCATCATCCTCGACAGCGACGAGGAGAACGAGGCCGGGGCGTCCAGTGCCCCACCGCGCGTCGGCGACCCTGGGCAGGGGTGCAGCAGGGATGGTGGCGGCTCCAGCGGGGCGCGCGACGACGACGGCGGCGGCGGCGGCGACGACTACACCCGTTTCTACATGCTTCTCGGCATGTAGATGGCGGGCGGTGGACGCGGCGTAGTGGCTAGTGTGGCGTAGTTTGCCGTAGTTTGCATGTTTTTACTTTTTTGTACAAATTTCAATGAAATTTCGCCGAGTTCGTTCCAGGTCGCCGAATTTGCACAAGTTTATATGTAATTTCTCCGAGGCAGCGTGATATTGGTGGCGGCCTGGTGGACGACGACTAGAAACGGAGTCCCCCCCAGACGCCAAACTTGCGCCGGTTCGCCCCCCAGGCGGCTTTTTTTCGCCGCCCTGTGGGCCGAACGGCTGGAGATGCTCTGACAAGGCACTTCTACAATTTCCTTTTAATTGGCGCCGGCGTTGGCCAATAAACATAGCGTCTAGATGGGGTACTTCCTTGGTCCACTACCGTATGACTCTTTGATCCATTCTCCGCCTCCTCGTCGATGCTACAACAAAACAAAGATTAAGTAACATAACCATGTAACATATAAAAAAATGTGTTACAGAGCAAATAACAGTAACACATTATGTCTCGCAGACAGTAACACATAGTTGATAAGATTCGTAAATGTGTTACAGACACATTACCCTAGTAACATGTAAGTTCGTGTTGCTCCATTTGTGTTACAAATATTGGTACAGTAACACGTAATCATGTGTTGCCGAATTGTGTTACCAACTATATAACTGTAAATGAAACAATTATATTGTGTAAAGTATATTTTAATAAAAAGTAATAGTGCCACAATGCTTACAAACATAAGTTCAAATTTTCACGCAATTGATTTTCACAATAATCTTTTTCTATAACATAAGCCTGTACTTACGTCTTCAACATTTTTTCTATACTACTTGAACCTTAATTGAGATACATATATGACTCAAATTGGAACTACTTCTAATACGTATGCATAACTTCATTCATTTAATCTAACGAAATAGTGAATACATTTCAAAAATTGTTCTTATAATTACAAATATTAGCATGGGAGCATATTATATATACATATTCTTCCTATACAAAAATTCAGGACATGTTGCGGGCGTGTTAACAAGTGAGACTGGCTAAAGAACCAAACGTAACCCAGGGCTATTTGATCCATTCTCCGCCTCCTCGTCGATGCTACAACAAAACAAAGATTAAGTAACATAACCATGTAACATATAAAAAAATGTGTTACAGAGCAAATAACAGTAACACATTATGTCTCGCAGACAGTAACACATAGTTGATAAGATTCGTAAATGTGTTACAGACACATTACCCTAGTAACATGTAAGTTCGTGTTGCTCCATTTGTGTTACAAATATTGGTACAGTAACACGTAATCATGTGTTGCCGAATTGTGTTACCAACTATATAACTGTAAATGAAACAATTATATTGTGTAAAGTATATTTTAATAAAAAGTAATAGTGCCACAATGCTTACAAACATAAGTTCAAATTTTCACGCAATTGATTTTCACAATAATCTTTTTCTATAACATAAGCTTGTACTTACGTCTTCAACATTTTTTCTATACTACTTGAACCTTAATTGAGATACATATATGACTCAAATTGGAACTACTTCTAATACGTATGCATAACTTCATTAATTTAATCTAACGAAATAGTGAATACATTTCAAAAATTGTTCTTATAATTACAAATATTAGCATGGGAGCATATTATATATACATATTCTTCCTATACAAAAATTCAGGACATGTTGCGGGCGTGTTAACAAGTGAGACTGGCTAAAGAACCAAACGGAACCCAGGGCTATTTGATCCATTCTCCGCCTCCTCGTCGATGCTACAACAAAACAAAGATTAAGTAACATAACCATGTAACATATAAAAAAATGTGTTACAGAGCAAATAACAGTAACACATTATGTCTCGCAGACAGTAACACATAGTTGATAAGATTCGTAAATGTGTTACAGACACATTACCCTAGTAACATGTAAGTTCGTGTTGCTCCATTTGTGTTACAAATATTGGTACAGTAACACGTAATCATGTGTTGCCGAATTGTGTTACCAACTATATAACTGTAAATGAAACAATTATATTGTGTAAAGTATATTTTAATAAAAAGTAATAGTGCCACAATGCTTACAAACATAATTTCAAATTTTCACGCAATTGATTTTCACAATAATCTTTTTCTATAACATAAGCTTGTACTTACGTCTTCAACATTTTTTCTATACTACTTGAACCTTAATTGAGATACATATATGACTCAAATTGGAACTACTTCTAATACGTATGCATAACTTCATTCATTTAATCTAACGAAATAGTGAATACATTTCAAAAATTGTTCTTATAATTACAAATATTAGCATGGGAGCATATTATATATACATATTTTTCCTATACAAAAATTCAGGACATGTTGCGGGCGTGTTAACAAGTGAGACTGGCTAAAGAACCAAACGGAACCCAGGTCTATTTGACATAGGCAAACAAAATAAAATGACACACACTTGGGGCCATTTGACATGCGTGAACAAAATAGAATGACCACGAATGGGCGCCATTTGACATGCATGAAGAAAACTAATTGATGCACACTAAGAATCGAACCTACTACCACCTACTTGGAGATACAAGTGATTACCAACAGGCTACAAACTTTGCTTTGCTTAATTTAAATACTCGGCCTTATTATTAATAGCAGTGAACGGCTGGGCCAAGGCCCAATTAAAAGATACAGGTTGGCTGGCCAGTGATGAGTTTACTTGGGCTGCGATTCTGTGACTTCGGCCCGGTTTTGCATCTGGAAGTTTCCACCTGGTTCTCCTTCTTTTTCTGTTGTGTTTTTCACATCCGTTTTTTGTTTGTTTTTCTTCCGGTTTTCTATTTAGTTTTCCTATTTCTTTTCCTTTTTCAATTTAAATTTCATTAAAAAAATCATATTTGTGGTCTTTTTTGAAAATTGCAAATAATTATAAAATTCCCAGACTAATTCAAATTCTTGAACATTTTTTCCAATTCTGTGAACTTTTCTTCAAATTTGTAAATGTTTTTGAAGCCACAATTCTTTCCAAATTCTCAAACTCTTTTTATGAGTCCGTGAACATTTTCAAATTCTCAAACTCTTTTTATGAGTCTGTGAACTTTGCAAACTTTTTTTGAGTACGTAAACATTGTTTAGAATTGGTGGAGTTTTTTCAAATTCATTAGTGTTTTTAAATTTATGAAAAAAATCATGATTTGTTTTTTGAGTTAGTGATTTTTTTTCAAATTTGTGCACCTTTTTAAGAACTGCCAAACATTTCTATCAGATTCATGAACTTTTTTCAAATATGCCAACATTTTTTTATTCCAGGAAAAAAATGATTCATACGTTCAAGCAATTTTTCAAATTCATATTTTTTTTTCTAAAAGTATATGCTCAATTATGCCATGGGTTAACGGTCAAGCGGTCGACCGGTCAATGGTGAACTAGCCGAAGCAGTCGAGCGAGCTAGGTCGGCCCGCACACCGCAGTGAGTAAGCGCCAATTGGCGTTGCTCGCGCCACAAGCGTTGTTGTATAGACGCTCTCCATATTTTAATGTGCTAACACTAAATGTTAAACACATGTAAAACAAACAACGCTCAAATTCAAATACGTTGGAGCATGTCATTGAATCAATAATTTCATCGTTAGTTTTGCATACCAATTCAAATTGAAATTTTTTGAATTTTTTTTCTCATGACGAGATATAAATATTTCTTGCATGTGATGTTTTATTTGATATCAGATGTGAAAGTTGGGAGCTTATTGGAAACAAGCAAAATTTATATAGATAATCATGAAAGTAACGGTTATGCTCATCTTAGGGGCAACCCAAAGGTTACCTCTTCTATACCGGGCTAGGAGCAACTCTAGCATATCCCACATAGTGGCCCGATATGCGGTTTATGGACCAAACAATGACTCTAGCAGATCCCGCATCTTGGCCCCGCCGGCATATTTTGTATACAGGAAACCTAAAATCGCCTCCCTTGAGTTTGTATATGTACGAGATCCGTGGGCGCATTTCCAGGATCCTACAAAGCCATTTTGGTAGAAGAATTGGGAGGCACATAAGAGCATAGAGAGATCTTACCAGCGACAGCTGAGCGTCTTGGTCCGGAACAAAGAGAGGTCCGAAAGTGATTGTCGAGCATCTTGTCCGTCTTGCTTTGCTTTCTCATGGACTTGTCAACCGGATGGAGTTCTGGTCGGCGCTGTACTGGAGTGAAGGGAGGTCGGAGTTGAACCAGGCGGGATAGCAGACCAAAGATGCTAGCTCTCGTGAGATAGAGAAGCATGCTCCATTTGGCCACCGAGACACCCGGCCAATGATGCATAGGTTCTGGCGAGTCGTCTTCAACCTCAATCTTCTTTTATATTAACTAGTAGATCATAATCTCACTCTTACAGTCAATCCACATTGGCCATACCATATAATAGTTAAACTATTGGTTTGATCCATTCCATGCTAGGGCACACAATTATAGTGTTCTCGGTACACCCCATCTCCCTTGACACTGACAGTAGCCAGTAGCCATGCCCCTGTTTTTTGACATGGGTTATAAATAGTGTTGCATCGATCTACTTTGAGCTAGAGTACATGCCAATATCCTCTAGAATGTCCCCACTTTGATGAACCCTTGGCATGGTCTCATATTAGGTGGTGTGGGCGGCGAGAGGGGTTGCGGCGGGTGGCTCGGGCGTGTTTTCTGTCCTCGGCAGTTGTGGCACCCCGATCCGGACCTGGGGATCTTTTATCGTCTCGCTCAGTGGCGAAGCCACACTTGGGCCGGGTAGTCAAATGACTACCCAGCTTTTTGTAAAAACTACATGCATCAAGTAGAAAACATGCCAAAAAACCTTATAAATGCATATATCTGACTACACAACATTCAATTGACTACACACGATTGGATTCCTGGCACCGCCACTGGTCTCGCTTGTCCTGAAGACCTTGGGGTGGTACGTGGGAGCTACCGAGCAAAAACTCTGCGCTTTGTCGCTGACGACGGTGACGCTATCTTCTCAAAGACGTCGTCGTGGTGCTCCTTGTTGTGGCAGGGTTCCGGGTGAAGACCTTTGTCCTATACGAACTCGACATCGGCGACGCTTAGCGTCGTTCTCCCTCCCGAGGATGTTGTCGCTGAGCCTAGGTGGTTTAGTGCGTAGCGTGTCGTTGTACTCAGTTTATCATATTTTCTCTTTCGTTTGCGTAGTTCCTGCGTGATATGAGGGCTACCTCTCCATTTTGTATCTTTTCACCGTGTACTCTGTTCGGTTGTTGCTTTATATATAAAGCGGGTCAGAAGCTTGTTTCGAGAGTCTTCTATATAGGTAGGCAAGGGCTAGAAGAGAGGAAGGAAAAAGAGAATGAATGAAAGAAAAGAAAAGAAAAATAAATGGAGAAAAGATAAAATTGTGTGCAAAATACAGTATATATATTATACTAAAAAGAGTATCCTGTGTTTTGATTGGTTGGGTAGCCTTGCACACGGATCACGCCTCGTAACTGTCCGATTCGCTTAGATCGAACGGCTGCGGCTGCCCTATCTTTTATCCCCCTGTCTCCTTATCCCTTCGCACCCACGCCTAGCGATCGAAGCCGCCGCAAGTCACCGCCGCTAGCCTGGAGGCCTCATGCCGCCACCGCTCGCCCCTTTCTCCGTAGGTCACCCACGCACCTGGGACCCGGGGCCGTTTCCTCCTCACCACTAGGCTGGAGCCTGGAGGAGGCCCGAGGAGGTGACCATGAGGAGCGCGCAGCCGCCGGAGCCATTGGTAGATCCAGCCGGGAGCGTCGGCAACCATCCCTCCTTCCGGCGGCGATGAATAATTGAAGAGGCTTGAGGAGAATGGGCGCATGGGCCGTGCGCGTCTCCCGCGCTAGGAGCCACCGTTCCTCGTCATCTGCTAGGATCCACGAGGAATCGATCCATATGTAAGCTAGCTTCCACCATAATCCATCCAGCAGGCTGTTTGCTTGTTTGTTTACTAGTGGAAAGACATGATGCGAGGCCGGCATCGTGGGTACATGCCCGCTGCTAATTGATTCTCCTGCTAATAATAGTAGTATGTGTTCTTGGCCGTGGTGGAGATGTACATACCTGAATACTCGTCATATATCCGTACATACTCGAATACTGTCAAACTGGCACATATACATATATACATACCCGAGTACCTGTGCATTTTTTTAATTCAGCTAAACAGGTCTACAGAGTCTCAATCTTGGCAAAGGCTTGCTTTGCTCCTTTGCCACTCGGCAAACTCCGACCCGTTAGATTGGGTAGTAGAGATTGTGAAGAGCAACACGAACATCTACTTTACTGACAGGGAATGTAGGTGTAATACGTACATAGTGGTTTTCATGGTAAAGGTTCTAGTAGATGTATGGTCATTTTAGTGTAGTATATCCCAATAATCTCTATGAAAATACAGCAGAAGCTCGTCTGTTCGTTTCCACTTTAATTATTGTATTTCTCATATCTCAATCTCATCTGCAAGTTTGATATAATCAAATGGGTGATAGCACCACCTTGTACTAAGTACCCATCCTGGTTACTTTTTTTATTTAGGTAAATGTAAGATAACATCATCTTTTACCAAGTATTCGTCCTGGTTACATTATGTGCAAAATAGGTTCTACATTTAATTACAAATTTGTTGAACATGTGGTTTTACCGCGTGCTTATAGCCTGTACCTTTTGGTTGTACATCTATTTCTGTCTCAAGTTATTTATCTCTTACAGAATGTGTGCGGGGAGCTCGGTTAGTGTTGATGCCTCAAGGGTTTATGCATATCAATTCCATGTTGCTTAAAGCCATTGTAACAGTGTAACCATGGCTACTGGTTTTCAGGTATATGTTTATGCAGTCATAACGCGCTTGTTGACAACTCGTATCGAATGTTTATATTATTTATAACTTTTCCATGGAATGTCTACTGTTAAAAAACATCTTGCGGGTACTTTAGTTAGGTACTAGAAAGCACATACACACGCACATGCCCAGCACAACCACAAGCATGAAAACAAGGCAAATTTTGGTGTTGTAATTTATGGATACCTCTTGGTTACTTTGTTTCAAAATAAATAGTTAAATTTTGGCTGGCATTTTCACCAATGTAGCACCCAAAAAAATCATCTTTGATGGATTGAATACGACAGAAGTTCTATGCAGTTCGATTGGTAATTGTTCGTTCGTCGTCATATAATTCAACATTTTGCTCTCGGGCTATCTATGTGATATGTCTATGTTATCAACTTTTTATTAGTAAAAATAGTATCTATTTTGCCATATCCATGGTCAATTCCTATATTTTTTCCTTGAAAAAAATCCTACATATTCCATAGACCATGTTGCATTTTAGAATTTTGTTCAATGTTCGGCCCCCCTTATGTATAATTCCTTGCTCCGCCGTTGCGCCTAACACATGCGTGCAGGTGTGGGCATCCCTTTATTAGTCCCACCTGTAGTCTGAATGTGTATCCCTAAGAAAGTGAATGGTCATGATAACCTTCCTGAAGTATGACTATGTGTATCCATTGAAGTAATGTTCATGCAAATCCTATAATTATTGTTTTTGAATAATAATATTCATCATAATATAGGTTGCATCCAAAGTAGTTTTAAAGACTTTAACATATCCAAACCAGCGAAATGTTGCATATGCTACTATTCAGAGTATTCATCTAGAAACTAAGGTTGGTGATATTTAGTTAGGTGCCAAATTTGCACTTGTGTGCATAGATGAACCTATTCTAGATAATGAGGAGTTAGTAAGGTAAGTTTCTGATTGCAAGAGAATTGGTGATGCTTTTGCTTCAGGATACTTAATTGTTCAACCTCCAGCTTTTGTAAGTCGGAGTCTTTTCTTCCATATTCCACAATTATATTTGTGTGCATTTAATCACATAACTGTAAGGTCCATTTTCCTTTTACAGATTCAAAAGAAGCATAATGGAGTTGCAGCTGAACCGTTCTTCGGTTGGATGAAGAAGCAAATGTAATTAGAAGACTTTACTTAGCAATAATTGTAGTTTGCATTGATAGATTGAAAAATGTAACACCATTCAGAAGATCTTTTTCTTTGGTCGAATTGATGCAAATGCTATGGTGAAATATTCTTCATAGATGTGTTCTCTATAGTAAAATATATATGAATGATATGATGTCTAGCCAATAACATTGGTATGTATTTATTGTAATGCATATGTATCCTACACTCTTGTATATTCATAATAAATACCTTGATATTTTCAATTTGTGTATATCATTTTAATGAAGCCAAGCATCATAATAAAGTAATTAACTATTTGAGCAGCCACAATAATTTTATTAAATAAATGTATATTCCATAAAATGGGTATCTACTTCTGTGGTTAATAATTTTAAAAATACATTAATTATGTTGCCATTCTAATATAGTAGTGTTACTGATGGTGTTACAATAGTTACAAAATGTGTTACCAGTGTTGTCTTATGATATTTGTATATTATGTTACAAGTTGTGTTACTATAATTACAAAAACATGTTACCACAATGTTCTATGTTTACAAAAACATGTTACTATGGGTGTTACTATAGTTACAAAAATGTGTTACCAAAGCGTTTTGTAACACAAAATATGCATGTTACTATAACTTCATTGTAACACAATTTTTGATATATGGTAACAATTACTATATGTGACAGTGGACACCACTTAGTAACACGGCCAAATGGAACACATTTGAAAACATGTTACTATGTAGTCTAGTAACACTGTTTTGGGCCTATAGTAACACAACACTGTGTTACCAAAGCTCTGTCATGTTGTAGTGGATGGCATACCAGCCCCAGGTTGATTCTCTCGCTGGCTCATGGGCAGAGATGGAGATGGCTATTGTGGAGACCATGGGTGGGCTTGCTCATGTGGGACTGTGGGAGCCTACCTAGCGGTTAGTGGAGCTGGAGGAGGAGCATCACCATGCAATAAACGTGTTCATAGAGGGTGTTGGCCGTGCCCATGGGGATTCCCAGGGCCATGCCCGTGGTGTCGGCCATGGGCGTGTCCGTGCCGGTGGCCGGGACATTGATGGTGTCCGTGGGATCCAAGTGAAGGTCGAAGTGGTCGTGGCCACTGTTATTCATGGTGTCCGATGTGCTCATGGTAGTAATTAGTTTTACATGTTCTATGAATGTAAGTCGCAGCGCGGCAGATTTACCGCTTGCGTTCATTGGAGCAAAACTGAAGCTTTTGGATTTGTTGCCCGTGTTGATTTTTCGCATTCAACAACCATGAACAAGCTTAATGAGCGCCCGGTACAGCCGACGCGGCCGGACGTGGCAACGACGATCACGCTGCCCGGACACACGATGGCACATGACGAGAAAGTGATTGCAGCCACGGGACCCACCTCGGGTTGCGGAGATCCCACGGCGAAGATGAGACGGGCGTTCCTTCACGACGCCTTCTCGGATGACGCTTGTGGTCAGCCTGCGTTGTGTTGGTGCTTGCGTTGCGGAATTTTTATCGAAAGAGATCACGTGCCCAACGAGATTGCCAGAAAAAACCCCTCTAAATGAAATTGGCAGAAA
Organism: Triticum aestivum; assembly: GCF_018294505.1. Taxonomy (NCBI): domain Eukaryota; kingdom Viridiplantae; phylum Streptophyta; class Magnoliopsida; order Poales; family Poaceae; genus Triticum; species Triticum aestivum. The sequence goes on along the minus strand of NC_057807.1, from coordinate 16,812,303 downwards.
AGACCCCCTAGACCATAGCGGCAGACGCGCCAGATGATACGCGACACATGCCATGACGCTGCGAGGTGGCAGGCCCTGCCGCCACCGCGCCAGGCGGCAGGTTGCCCATAACCAAAATCGGCAGTCATGGCGGAACAGGGCTGGCGTGGTGAGCCCCGCCGCCTCAGGGGCGGGCGGCAGCACTGTAGCTGCTGGGCCGTGCGGCCTCACGGGCTGGCGGGAGCACTCAAGTTTTAGTCTGACTGTCTCTATGAACGTACCTATTGTTGCTCGCTAGCCAGCTGGCTAGCAAACGGTCGACTGCACGCGCAGCGCAGATATACTATTTAATTTAGGTACATACACATGGAATGAAGTACATGTACATAAAAAACTACATACAGATGAATAAGTACACAGCGAACGATTAGTCGACCTGTTGTCTCGATCATTTTAATTTCCAAATATATTGTGTAATAATCAGTATGTTAAAGCTAGCTACCAACTGGCATGGCAGGACGTACGTGCATGCATGCAGCAGCTGGTCTTGCACTGCATGTCACATGCATGAGATTGCCCGAGGAGGAAGGCAGTAGTTTGTTTATGGGTGGAAACTGGAAATTAGTAAAACCAAGGAAAGAAGGAGCTTCATGCATGCATGATCTGTCCACACGTACACTGCTGCCGCGAGCCCGTGAGGCAGCAAGGCCTAGCAGCTACAGCGCTGCCGCCAGCCACTGAGGCGGCATGGCCCACCATGTCAGTGACTGCCAATTCCGGTTATGGGCAGTCTGCCGCGGTGGCAGCCCCTGTCGCCTCGCATCGTGGCGACATGCAGTGGCGGAGCTTCACGGGAATTGCTGGGCGGGTCCAATATTAGTTGTACACCAAAGAGATTTGCATAGGTTGGGCGGGCCAGGTCACAGGTTTGCCCAGCCGTAGCTCCGCTACTAGCGGCATGTGTCACGTGTCGCCTGGCGCGCCTGCCGCCACAGTGCAGGGGTCTCTTTCGATAATAATTCGCGTTGCAGCAGTGGAGGTGCCTTTGGCATCCGGTTTATCGTTTGGTTGTGCGTGTGTTTTGCGTATGCCTTTGATGGTGCTCTTCCCCTTGATCGGTTGATAATTTGCTCGGTTCTTTTTTGCTTGCCTTCTGTGTGGTTTGTGTCGGGGTGTGCTACTTGGCTATTGGGCTGCTTTGGCCAGCCAAAGAAGGACATGGGCAACAATCAACCCATGTGTCGTCGAAATTTAGCTGTCTGGCTTTGCGGATTATTCAGATGTTGGCGTGGGCCAGGTTGGATCGTGTCGGGCACCTGCTTCATGTTTGCATCCATGTGTGTGTAGCGGACATGTTCCAGGTACTTTTCTCTTGTGAGTACCATAGTCTACAAGGGATATTCCCACAAAAAAAGAAGAAAAAAGTCTACAAGGTATACGTCCTATGAAATGGATGGACCCCATGCTGCCTTTATCGTGATAGTGGGCAGGTGTGATGGCACAGATGGGGCATCGTCGTGACCAACTTAAACATACGATGGACCCTCATATGCTATGACATGCTAGATACATGCCAGTGATGATGTTGATGACCTGGTGTGAGGCCGGCACGGACTGCGAAGGCATGCCCGGCAAGCAAGGGCTGCCAAGAAGAAGGTCCGGGTACCTGGGGCATCGTCGTTTGCACAAATAACGAGAAGTGTCGTTGACCGTCACATCCTATGCCAGGCCCGCGTGCACGATCCAATAGGCAACCGCCTCATCGTACGATCTAATAAGCAGACCCTCCTTTCCCTCATTGCGGCAAACGAACGCTACAAGATGGGACCTAACAACGGCACGTGCTCGTCAAACGCTGCTAGTTTCTACCTTACCAGCACTGTTTGGCCCGAGCGCTGCTAGTATCCTGTTACCAGCGGCGTCGTACTAGCAGCGTGCCGGCCAAACCCTGCTAGTAGGCACTTACGCGCGCTGATAATTGGGGGTTCTTGTACTAGTGCCTAGTTCAAGGCATTCCATACAGGTATGTAATTTTGACATTTATTTGCTTGATTCCGGTGATCTTCCATCACATGGATTATTCTCTCTTCGTCTACCTTGCTCTCTTAAAATATACTGAAGGACCATATGGTTTATTACCTTCCAACTTGTTGTAAATGCAAGTTCAGGGTCAAGGAAAACTCTTTTTATCTTTAGCCATGCATGAGAAAAAGATCTCCCTCCATGTGCCCATATTAGCAATAGATGTTACATGGCCCAGTGTCATTCAATAATACACTATGGTGCATTGGAGATATGCATGTGTTTTCATTGATTTCAGCATTCGCTTACAAGTTTGAGCACAGTTTACACTATAGAGCACTTCATAAGAGGCCTATATATACCTCCCAACTTCAAGCTTCTTTTTGTGTAATATTCCTTCAATGTGAGCTAGGAAGAGGAAGAAATAGGCGAAGAGCGAACATAATGGAAACACAGAGGAAACTATGGGCTATCCGCCTACACATCTAGAAACAGAGGTGGATATCTGCCTTAGTGTTTCCCTTGCCTCCCATTCCAATTTTTCGTAGGTTCTCCTTCCCTTCCTTTTACCTCATGAGGAAGTGTTTCCATGATGAACGCTTAATAAATTGTAAAGTTTATATCATGAGGCCTTGAGAGAGAGTAAGGAAAAGGAAGCCATGAGATCTTAGAGCGGTGGGCATGGGAACATGGAGGAAAGCCTAGATTTCTTGGCCTCTTAATTTAGGGGCAAAGATTGTTTTGTGTTTTCCTGATGCCTCTCATGCCAATTGTTCTTAGGTATTCCTTTCTTTTCCTATTTGCTTGTGTAATTATTTTAAGAAATGTGCGCATTTGGATTTAGATGATGGGGAAGTGATGGGAAATCAGGAAGAGGAAGAAAATGAGCATCTAAGAGCATTGAGCTTGGGAACATGGAGGAAGGCCTAAACTAGTGTGTCCCTGTCCAACTAGGGTCCAACATCTCTTTTGGAATTTTCCCAATGCCTCCATGCCTATTGTTATTATGTGTTCCTTCCTCTCCCTTATTACCTGCAAAAATGTTGTGAACGGAGTGACAATGTACATCTTCGTGGCTTCAGTTTTAGTTCTGGTTGGGCTTCTGTTTTACTTCTATTGCTTTGTTCCTTTCACTGTTTTTGTGATAACTTAGGTTCCTTTTTCAAGCAATGGGCATGGGAACATGGAGGAAAGCCTAGACTTCTTGGCTTCTAAATCTAGGGGCCAAGATTGTTTTGTGTTTTCCTGATGCCTCACATGCCTCTAAATTAAATATGTTCTAACGTAAATGGATGTGTTGATTTGCTTGTCAAGATTTCATTTCTTGTTGGAACTATTGTTCCTTGGAGTTAACTTGGCACATGCTTTGCTTATTTATTTTCCATAGGAATTTATCAATATCATTTACCTGTGTGATGTGACTTGACTGGCGTTGAGTCTTTTGCTGGCACGATCTTTCATCACATTACTCAATGAAATAGCAAGAACACGTCGACGAACGGTCGTCACAACAGCAGCGTATGCAAAAGTAGTAGAAGGATTCTTCGGATCAACAATATGCAAGAAGACCAAAGAATACAACTTGCGAACGGAATCGATCAGATCGAACCATGCGCGTAGTAGCAAATAAATCTCTCAGATATTAGCAAACAAACACAGATATTTGGCATGCCCGAACATGTTACTTTTCTGATATTTTCCTCAACTCCGATCAGAACAAAATTGTGCCTTACATGGTCGTACACAACCTCTTTTAGAGGCGACCCAAACATAAGAAATCCGACTACGAAAGACTCTGATTCTCTCTTGTATCCGAACTAATCAAGATTTTACTAATTATTGATTAGGCCACGTGATTACATAGGATCCTCTTATCTAACCTAACAAAACTAGATAGACTAACGGATAATGTGACTAGTACTCCATGCATGCGACCTTCTGGACCCTAATAACGGACGGACATTCGATCTGGGTAGCTCTTAGAATTAAACATTCCCTGCGAACCATCGATCTAATTGATCGAACGAAAACATCCAATGTGGTAGTGACTCCAGGTCAAACAAAAACATTTCTTATTCCATATGGGATCAAAGCCTTATGGATTAAACTCCATGCATTAAAAACATCAGGACCCGATAAATTTGACTACACACATGAAGCAATATGAATTGGTACATAACCAATTTGACCTCTTCTTTCTTGGTTCTGTTGACAGGGAGGGGGTGTGATCCGAGTGTATGCTGCATCTCCCGGAAGAGGCGATTCCCTAGGCATGCAGGGTGCCAGGGGACTATGAGCTGACTGTGTTGTATCTACTCAGACATACCAACTGTGAATTTGGTCATGCGATTGAGTGACCGCTAAATTCCTATTTCCTATTTTCTTGTGCAATTATTTTAACAAATGTGCGCATTTAGGTTTACATGACAGGGACATGATGGCAAATCGGGAAGTGGAAGAAAATGAACATCTAAGAGCATTGGAATGGGAACATGGAGGAAGGCGTAAACTAGTGTGTACCTGTGCAACTAGGGTCCAACATTTGATTTGGAATTGTACTGATGCCTCCCATGCCTATTCTTCTTAGGTTCTCCTTCCTCTCACTTATGATATGCAAAAAATATTGTGAATGGAGTGAAAATAGACATCTTCGCGGCATCAATTTTAGTTTCTGGTTGTGCTTCTGTTTTAGTTATATTGCTTTGGTCCTTACACTATTAGTTTGGATAACTTAGGTTTCTTTTCAGTTTTGATTGGGCTTTTTTGTATACTTTGTGTCATCCTGACATCTTCCTTTATCATAAAACAACAATCATTTTGGTGCGTGTTCTAGAAAAAGGACATGCACCGTACGATGCTTGGTCTCAGAGTTAATCATATGCAACCGATAACTCAGATACACTTCCAAGTTGCCATCAAACTGCGTCATATGGTTTCTGACAAATATTTTGACCTATGATGATTTAACAGAATTTAACCCAAGGCATGAACATTAACAATTACAATGGAATGACTTTAATAACAAAAGGCACATCACATATAAACAAGCTATCATAGAAATGGGAACAACCAATTATAATTGTAGAAGACAAAGATGAACAAATGAAGAAGGGAACTCATGGTACAGAGTCAATCCGCCACCTTCTCCGCCAATATAGATTTATGGTGGCAACGCCATATACCATACTCCGTGAATTCCCCTTCCACCCCCCCCCCCCACTCACACACATTCACCCTGGTCTCGCCATATCGGCTACTCCTTCGCGTGGAGTGGGCGAGTGAGGAGGAATGACTGCTACTCCAGGTTAGGGCATCTCTAGCCGATCCCCTAAAAAGTAGAGGAGTAAACCGTCGAGTAAAGTTAGTGGAGTAAAATTTTACTCCACTAACGGTGGCCGGACCTAGCCAATCTCCTAAACTTAGTGGAGTAAAAAAATCATGTCATGTGGTGAAATCAGCAACACAAATGGTAGATATAAGCTAAAGAAGTACTATAATAGTAGGGATCTGGTTCCTTGCCTTCTTTTTCTCCACCAAATCGAGATAGGGCACACAACAAGTATACCTAATGTGTGCGTCAGCAGCCAAAATCAGCCTCCATCATCATACATACCACCGCCTACGACTCACTGGGACCAAGAGCTAAGTCGATGGCAGCCTAGGTGGTGATCGAACTCGCATTCCGAGCAAAAATATCCATTTACCTATTTAATGAAACAGAATTATTATATTAGAGTTTTTAGATATTTCATTTATTTGAGTTATTCTTATTACATTGTATATGGCTCTTGGGGTCTCATGTACCCATTGAGCTGCCCCAACTATAGAGCGGGCTTCTGTCAAGCAAAACAAAATGAATTCCTCTATGACTTCGTCGATTAAGAAAAGCAGTCTACGGTGGTATAGGCCCATCAGATAGCGTCTCACACTACCCTTTCTACATGCTAATTTTCAGTCAAATGACCAACATGGCTGAGTTTTATGGATGTAAACCGAAGTGAGATAGTATATCTACTAAACTTTCTAAATACTATATTTTTAGTGCTCGCCTAAATGGAACAGAATATGTGAAGCTAAACAACCTAACAAATATCTCGCACTCTGATTCCAGGCTTAACCTAAGGTATGTACCAGACACTTCTCAAGAGATAATTTTTGGCATGTAGAACTTTATTAGATATAATTACAAAAATATACATAGGGGGGATTCCACTACATGAAGTTATATTATTATGATGATGCTAGCTATCTTAGAGCAAGTGTAGTAAGATGATGTAAGCGGGATGTAAGTATTTAAATATTGTATTATTGATGAGTTGGAAGAGAGACAAAAGAAGCGGGCTGAAGAGTTACAACCGGCTGTAGCACAAACTCCAATAATCTTTGTGAGAGTGAAAGGTGAGCCATATGTTGACAAAGTAGTACTTTCTAATAGCAACTATTATATGTGTTGTCTATTACATTGGCTACAAATGACATGGCAACACGTTATCTCGAAACAGGCTTTCGCTCCGCTTTATATATAAAGCACCAACATACAAAGTACACGGCCGAACGATACAAGGTGATGGAATAGCCCTCAAATGCCGATCCCAAGATCACCAGACCACGCAAGACACATGCGACTACGCTACCGAAAGAAAGCACAGGAAGATCAGAGTACAACGCCACGCAACGCCCTAAACACCTAAACTCCACGACAACGCCCTCACGAGGAAAACGACGCGAACCGATACCGACAACGGTTTTCACCCGGAACCCTGAAACGAAGAGGAGCACCACAACGACGTCTTCAGGAAGAGAGCGGCGCCCGCAGCCGTCGGCGACAAAGCGCAGAGCTTTCGCTCGGCAGCTCCACCGTGTCACCATGAGGCCTCCAGGACATGCGCGATGAGGTCTGATCGCCAGGTCTGGATCAGGGCGTCCCCACTACCAATGGCAGAGGGCACCCGAGCTATCCGCCGCTACACCTTTTGCCACCCACACGACCAAGAGGAAAGCCATCACAACCGCCATGAAGCCCGCCGGAGAGCAAACCATGAGGACCGCCATCCCAGGGTCGCCACCCTGACATCCATGTCACAGACACCGCCCGCATCCACATCACGGAGCACCCACCACGGTAGGAAGAGTGAAAGGTGACTCCTTTCACTCCTAATCCGGCATTAGACACGGAGTCTGGGTCGGCGCCTCCAGCGTCGGAGGCGCCCATGCCTGCGTCCCCACCTAGTCCCAGTTGACCAGGGGAGACACAACCCCATGGCTACTGACGGCCGTCGCCAAGCTGACTCCCACGACGCCATGCCCATGGCCTCTGGCTCCGATCTTCCTGACAGATGAGCATTGTCCCGACCACAACCATCAACCACTGTACCCGCAAGGAGATGACTTCCACTACTCGCGGGCACCACCCGGACCGTGCCCACCATTGCCTACACAGAGCCGGAGCTCCGACCCATCCCAGGCCCCAAGCTGGTCCATCCGAGCACGATCCCCAAGTCCTGGCCATCTCCACGGCGGGAGATGCCCATGCCGCCGGCCCGAACCTAATTAAGAGAAGAGAGGAGCACCACCACCCGCACCCCGCCGCCGAATGCAAACCACCACTGCCAGATCCGCGTTGGCCGCCTCGTCGGACAGTGCTACCAGGCCGACCTGAACCACGGCAAGGCGCACACACGCCCTGCCAAGGTCCAGTAGACACACAGCCCGACAGATCCGCACCCAAGGCCGCCAAGCACGTCCCTGTCGTCCGACCAGCAAGCTGTGGCCGCGTCCGCCGCCGACGCCCCACCACGCCAGGGGCCGGCCCAGCCAAGCCGGCAGCAGCCCGCGCCGCCTGCTGCCCCGCCGCCCCCGACGTGCAAGCACGCCCCGCCACCAACTCCATGCAGCCGCCGCCGCTCCGCCGCACAACTGCGCCCGTCGCACAGCCGAGCGGGTCGCTGCCGCGCCGCCCTGCGCGAGCACCGTGCTCCTTGCCAGATTTTGTGTCTCGCGCCACAGGACACCAGGGGAGGAGGGAGAGGAACCCCGCCGACGCCGACGCCAGCCGGGCTTCGCCCGGCAGCGCCCTCTGGCAGCGGGCAGGAGGGAAGGCGGGGAGGGGGTGCTGGCGGGGGCGGCTAGGTTTTCGCCCTGCCGCCCGCGAGAGCGGCCCGGGCGAGAGAAGGGGGGAAATGATGTCTACTGAATAGTCTTCCGGCAACATGTTATAGCCAGCAGATCACTATATTATTAACAATGCTCTTATGTGTAATGCACTCTCTGTTTAAGAATCATACCATACATAACCTTATTGCATTTGTGATTGCCATAAATGCACCACACCGCATGAAATTCAATGTTCTCAATACTGCACTGGGACAATTGATGTCGATATGTGGTACCCAGAATTTCTAATTTGTTTGATGGTCCGGACTTCCAAATTAGAAAATCTAGTAGTTGTACACAAGGAGTGCGAGCTGGGAAGAGGAAGGAGCTGGTCTAAGAGGTGTAGGAATGGAACATGAATAAAATCAACTGTGATGCCTTCTCATCTATTGTAGGGGAGAATTAGTCTAATGTTTCTGGTGCCTCCCATTCCTATGGATCTTAGGTTCCCCTTCCTCTTACTTTTTCCTTATACAATTTACTTGGTGAAGAAAACAAACAACCCTCCCTACAAAACATAAGAAGAAAACAAGAATCCTACTTTGATGGTCATGAGGAGTCTTAGTAGTTAGTCAGAAAGAGGAACATTTTAGAATAAACAAATACGAGAAAAACTATAATTCTTTTTCCGCCACTAAAATTTGGGATTGAGATATAACATTGTTTTTTCCTAACGCATGTCACATTCATAATGTTCTTACATATGTCCCTTCTCTTCCTTTCGACTTGCACATATACATGCACAACATCTTTACTTTTGCGCTAAGGGTGTTCAATACTGGTTTTTAGTAAACCCATGGAAATCAGTTGTAAGTAGGATCCAACTTCCTTCATTAATTCCCAAAACAAAACCACCAAACTAAAAGAAATGAGCTACAATGTCCTTGCTTTGAATTCAAACCGACTTAGACTGTATCTATGAACCAATTTTGATATTGTTCTTATATGCTCTTTAATTTTTCCGTTGTCCTACACATATACATGCACAACCTCTTTATATTTGTACTAAGGGTTTTCAATAACAGTGTCAAGTGAACCTATCAAAACAAGTCATAAATCGCATTCAACTTCCTTAATTAGTACTAAATGGACCCCTAGTACGAAAATATTAATCCTACTAAACAAATGAGCTTATTTACATTCCATTAAGTTAGATAATCTACACTCTGTGCTTTGGATGCAGATATTACAATGTAGTAAAACTCTTCCTTTTCCAAAAAAAGGAGATATACAATGTTGTAAAGGAAAGTCAAAACACGTGGTTGACATTATCTAACTTCATTGAACTCCAAACATAGTTAATACTTCCGTCACAACGTCCTCGAGCTACATAAAGGATTGTCGTGACACTGTTGTCATCAGGTGTGTGCAAATAGGAAATTATATATGTCACAAAAATAATTAAGTGGCACCAGGAAGACATATTTGGCTCTTATGTTCTCTCTAGGGCGAATTTATTAGGAGAAGATGCATATCTTCAAGCATGCTGAACAAGCGTGAAGGATTTTAGCATGGATTAAACAATACCAGAAATTTATGTTCCTACACGGGATTTTATTTGGACATGATACTTCCTGATAGTACACTTTGCTTAGTTGTCTAGTTTTCCCTATCATGTTAATTATTCGGAAGACTTTTGCTTTTTGAACAATTTATTGGGTAGTGTGTACAGAAAGATTGAGCATCATTGTTATTAGAGTACATGGGGTATTTGTGTTTCAGATGCAAATGTAATGATAATGGTCGCCACCTCAGATTTGCCAATCTACATTTCCCATACAAGAATGATGAATGTTGCCTCCTCATATTTTCCCTTTCCTAAAGTCTCACATCATGGCTTGGCTAAATTGTTGGATTTTTGGATACAATAATATGTAAGCAGTTGAAGAAGATCAACTCCCTACAAATACAAGTGATGGTCCACAATTACAACACAAGTTCCATGTGTCCTGAGAACAATTCCATGGCCCCACTATCACTTACTATTGTGTCCCATGCCGTGATATGTAGTAAATGTGTGCTTAACTCATATACAGACCTACACCAACAACTATATATGCACCTTTCAATCTGTTTATACCCTAGTGCTACCGTGCAACAACACAAGGTGCAATTCCAAGTTCTCATGTTTCTGGATTTAGTTGTGGAGGGTGGGCCGGGAAGAGGAACAATGAGAGGGTCCAAGAGTAATATGAATGGGAACATCGAGGAAAGCGTGAGCTTTCTAGATTTCCTCTGCTTACAATGGAGAGATCTTGCTCTGTGTTTTTCCGATGCCTCCCATTCCTATTGTTCTTGGGTACTCCTTCCCCTTCCTTTTGGCTTCCACATGAAACAGCCTATGTATAAATTTAGATGATAGAATCTTGATAATAGGCAAGAAAGAGGAAGAAAAGAGGGTCTAAGAGTTGTAGCAATGGTTTCATGAATAAAACCACATGTGAGTTGTTTCTTACCTCTTAACAGTAGAGGAGGCAACTTCGCTTCAAATTTTCCGAATGCCTCCCCTTCCACTTCCTTTTGCTTGCAACATTGTACAAATATCAACGTTGTTTTGGCTCTTCATGCACTGGATATAATAATGATAGTGTGTTAGTTCCTGCAAAGCTAACATGATGGCATTACCTTAATGAAAGTTTTCTCATATCACAGTTACATTAAATATTAACATTTGAGAGTATGTACTCGCATCCACACAACAAGCCAGGAACATAATTGGAGATAGTAAGATAACTAGCAAAGTGGCCAGCACAACGTGTCGGCTATAATTTTCCAAAGTTAAGTACGTATCTAGTATTCATCTTTTATCATTAGAACATATTATTTGATTTACTAAAAAAATTGGAGCTGTCTTGAAGGCATCTAGTACGAGAGAGACCAGGTACATGCAGTAGCGAGATTTGAAACTTTTATTGACGATCTCTCAATACAAATCCTAAAGAAGTTATAATTTTAGTGATGGCAATGAAAAACAATAGATGGTGGCTGGTTCCCTCACGTGCTAGCTCTTGCCGACTGGGGAGAGCGTTGACGACCGCTGATCCCAAATAAGCTGCAAGGAGAGTTAGAGGAGAGTGCAGATGATGCCTCCTATGAGATGTGAAGCTCCGCTTATCTACATGGCATCTCTCATATAGCTACGACGCGAGCGACTTTCCAGCAGGGAGCAAGAGGCCTGTTGGACTGCACTCAAAAAGGCCACTCATCGCCAACATCAAGGGCACCAGTGACTAGTTGTTGCAAGAATAAAGGAGCTACATCTCAATTTGCAAGAAAATAGTTGTTGCACTGCTTGCAATCTCAATACATTTATTTGTGAAGCCCGACAATAACTATCACGCACCAAATAAATTACCTATACATTGAGGCAATTATGAAAGAAACAAAATAACTTTTAGTAAATAACACTTATTTGCTACAGAAAAAGAGCAGGAAGATTAATCATACGCCACTGTTATGACTGACTTTGCAACTAATCATGACTATGTATAACAGCTTGAATTTTGACATGATCTTATAGTGACAAGAACTTCTATATAGAAAGGAAGAAAATAAACTGTACACCAAATTCCTCTAGAACAATTTGCGCACCTAGAGGTAGACTCATAGACATGAAAAGAAATCAAATCTTATTGAATCTTGTTTATATGGTTTAACTGTAATAATGTATGGCTACTGTAGATGAACAAGAAATTTGAAGGAAATATGTTCCAGTTTTTTCGGCGACGACGAGACGATATTGAGAGCACACACCTATAGTTCAAATTGGCTGTGAGAGCAGCATTCTACTACAAAACATAGCTGATCGTGTATTTGAACTATGAAATAAATACTGTGAATAAAGCCATGGCCATATACAGTTTCTATTTGTCTATTTTAATCTCCAACCAGTGCTTTGGGGATAGGGTCAGAGGTTATGCAAGCTCAAACAAACTGAGTACTACTGTCAGCTACATCATAGTCGAACACAACTTGACTAAATCGTACATACCAGGACTCTATCCAATGAAGCTGATGGCATGCACTACCTGTTGATTGGCATGGCGAAGTTAGAAGCAAAGGGAGAGAGAAGATCACTAGTGAGGTAGCTATGGTGAGCCGAGCAAGATCTGAGAATTGGAATCCATGGAGGACTTGGCCGCAACGCTAGAGGATTTCATGGAGTTCGAGCTTACCTCAGCCATGCACCCCCTAATCCGAGTGTGGATTTTCCATACTCCCATATAGCTACACCTTCTAGCCATCCAATTTGCACCAGGATCCGTGTTATTTATAAATATCTCTTTCTTGTTACTTTTAAATAAGGGAATATTTGACCTTGAAACTTTGTAGGTCAATGATAAACAAGTGTCACTCTTGTGCATAAAATGTTGCTGTCATTTTATGAAACATAAATTTGTCAAAATTCAAATTTTAAATAAGTTCCATCATTTTCAAATATTTCTGTTGCTCCAAAATTCCGAAAAGATTTTTGCACGTGGTAGTACTAGTGTGATGTTGATCCGCAAAGTTTCAAGTTCAAATGTTCTTTTATTTGGGAGAAACAAAAAATTGGAAGTTTGTCACAACTTTCCCAGTTTAAAACCCGTCGCAATTCCCGAAGATCGACGAAGACAGCATGTCATCGGGTGGGAATTAGAGAATGAGGAGTGGTTGGTCGTTGTGTGCATTAAGGACATCATAAGGGCATCATCTGCAGATCATAGAGCCACATAAAAAAGGATGCGGAAATTTCTATTTTATTTTAACAGTGGCAGGGTATCTTTTCATAGGTAAGGTTTTTGGTTGGTTTTTACTTTTTTTAAAGTTGTTGTCACTTGAAGAGAAAAACAAAAAGGTTTTATGTTACATAATGGCAAAGGTGGGTAATTGGCCCGATTTTCTATTTCTATTAGTAAGAACAGCTGGTTGTGATTTACTGATGTATCAAATAGACGGTTAGATGTTACTGATTTTTTAAAGGATTTTCTAGTTTATTTCTCTTTTTTATGGTTGGCCCGTAATGTACATCTAATTATTATTATATACTCCTATAAAGGAAGCTGGAGTACCCGCCTCCATGGGCTGACCACGGGCAAACAGCGCGTCCATCGCTCGTAAATCTACTGAGGTGGTGAGGAAATGTAAGATGGTCAGTTTTCGGGTGCTGTTGCGCATTGTTGGGCTCATTCTATAGTGTTTATGATTCGTACAAGCACTGACATATATGGAGCATCCAGCTTGTGGGACTTAAAAATAGAGTGGGTGTTTCATGGTATAAAATTTGCATGCACTAAAACCCCAGGGGCATAGATTGGCGCATTCGACCAAACCCCAGCTAGTTATGAACGCTGGTTGGTTCTTCGTCTGGGGTCAGGTACTTTAATTCTTTGCATTCCAGAAGGAATGAAATGCATAGGGGACCATCCTTTTTTTGCTTTCTGATTTACGGATTCACAGGGGGGCGAGGGAGAAACTTAGTTGACTGACAATGATAAAGGCTTGCGAAACAAAGTGATCAGAGGGCCGGGTAGCTACTGCGTGGTCAAGCGAAGGCCTTTAAAGCCGCCCGATCTCCCAAGCACCGCCGATACACTCAACTTTTGACCAGGCACTTCTACCATTGCCTTTTAACTGGTGTCGACATTGGCCTATAAACGCAGCGTCCGGTGGACTGTTCAGTCCATTCTCTGCCTCTTCGTCGATGGAGTACCCTTTGGAAAATCCCCCGGTTGATCCTCTTCCGGGCTCATGGACGGAGATGGAGCTGGCCATTGTGGAGGCTGCGCGGGTGCGCTTGTTCATGAGGGAGCCTCCCCAGGGGTTAGCAGAGCTGGAGGACAAGCATCACCACACCATAAGCGTGTTCATAGAGGAAGGTGGACGTGCCCAGGGCGATTCCCGTGGCGTTGTCCATGGGCGTGTCTGTGCCGGTGGCCGGGACGTTGATGGTCTCGGTGGGGTCGAAGTGGTGGTCGGAGTGCTGGTGGCCACTGTTATACATCACCATGGACGTGCTCACGGTTGTAATTAGTTTTAGAAGATCTATGAATGTAAGTCGCAGGTGACAGATTTCCGTCTTGCTTTTATTGGAAAAGATCAAAGCTTTTGGATTTGTTGCCCGTGTTGATTTTTCACATTCAACAGCCATGCCCATGAATGATTTTAATGAGTGCCAAGTACAGCCGATGCTGCCGGACGTAGCAACGACGATCACGCTGCCCGGAGACAGGATGGTCTGTTACGAGAAAGCAATTGCAGCTATGGAACCCACCTCGGGCTACAGAGATTCCACAGTGAAGATGGGACGGGCGTTCCTTCGCGAGCCATCCCGGATGACCCTTGTGGTTAGCCTGCTGTGTTGGTGCTTGTGTTGGGGAAGTGGAGGTGCCTTTGCCATCCGGTCTGCTACTGTTGCGGCCCCTGCCCAGATGCCATGTTTTGGAATGCCTGACCGACATTTGGACACAACGTTGTGCCTCTCTGTCGTTTTGTTGTGCGTGTGTTCTGCATCTACCCTTTGATAATGTTCTTTACCTTGATCAGTTGATTGTACGCTCGGTTCTTTTTTCCTTGTCTTCTGTGTGGTTTGTGTCGGGGTGTAATACTTGGCTATTGAGTTGCTCTGGCCGGCCGAAGAAGCACATGGGCAACCCATGCATCGTCGAAATTTTGTTGTCTAGCTTTGCAGTTTATTCGAATGTTGGCATGGTCCGTGTTGGATCATGCCGGGCACTTACTTCATGTTTGCATTCATGGGTGTGTAGCGGCCATGCTCCAGGTACTTTTCTCTTGTGGTTTACCATAGTCTACCAGGGATACGTCCTACGGAATGGATGGACCCCATGCTGCCTTTGTCGTGATGATGGACAGGTGCGATGGCGTGAATGGGGCGTCCGTCATGACCAACTTAAAAATATAGA
>NC_057807.1:16796611-16797087 GCF_018294505.1 Triticum aestivum | reverse complement strand
GGATCCTCACATGCTATGACATGCTAGATAAGTGTCAGTGATGATGTTGATGAAATAGTGTCAGGCCGGCACGAATTGCCATTGCATGCCCGGCTAGCAAGGGCTGCCTAGACGGAAGGTCCAGGTAGCAGGTGCATCGTCGTATGATAGAGCGAAAGAGAGCTTTGCCACGAATAACGACAAGAGTCGTTGACCATCTCATCCTACGCCAGGCCGGTGTGCATGATCCAATAGGCGACCACCTTGCCGTATGATCTAATAAGCAGAGTCTCCTTTCCCTCATTGCAGAAGATGAACGTTGCTAGATCAGGACCTAACAGCAGGGTGCGCTCGTCGAATGTTGCTAGTTTCTACCTTACCAGCTGTGTTCAGCCCGAGTGCTTCTCGCATCCTGTTACTAGTGGCATCCTACTAGCAGTGCGCCAGCCAAACGCTGCTAGTAGGCACTTACATGCGCTGCTAATGAGGGGGGGGGG
>NC_057807.1:16794386-16796255 GCF_018294505.1 Triticum aestivum | reverse complement strand
AGTGTCCGTAGGGGTGGGTGAAGACGCTGCACGAAGCATCGAGCGTGGATGGGGTGCCGGAGTGGCCGTTGGTTTTCTAGCTCTCTTGGCGCCGGCTGGAGGGTGGCCGAGCATTGCCAGAGAGGCAGTCGCCGCCCTGGTGGCCTTTGGTGCGGTTGGAGCTGGTGCTTGTGGCCGGTGGAGGTTTTTCATCCCCAACTTTTTTTCTAGCGTGGGGGTAGTGTCCAGCAGCGACAAGCCGATGCCGGTGGAGGAAGCGTCTTGGCTATCCATTCCGGCGACAAGGCCGGTCATCACTGGAGACCACGATGCATGGGGGCAACAGCGGCGGGAATGGCGGAGCCACGAGGGCGGGAGAAAGAGGCACACAACTTTTACTTGGAGATGCAAGCGCTAAGTATATTTAGGCGGCTTGGAGGGGGTTTTCGGCGAGGGAGTAAAAATTATCCTCCCTTATAGATTTTAGTAGTTCAGATAGGTACCTCATCTAAAAGCAGATACCACATGCAGGCATATGCTACAATTGGCACCAAATCATTACATATAACATATGCATGTCTAAAACAATACATGATTCCAAACTCTAAAGGTTCATGATAATTTAGTCTAGTTATTAGCACAACAATATCAAGTAATTTTGGTACCAGAATATAGGAGAAATCTTGTATCGTGCGAGGGTACATACTGAGTGAACCAGAGTAAGAATCTAAGATATCAAATTTTAACAAGCTTTAAATTACTGTCAGGTATATTTGGCAACAAAGATCGATTGAGAACTCTGGCGTATATGGAAAACTATAGAATAATTACACTTTTATCATTGTCAGTACTAAGTGCATATTGCAAAAAAAGTATTAGCGCTATCGTATTACTTATAGCTCTTTAGAAAAGAGCAACACCTCATATATTGATTAAATTAAAATATTGTTACAATCTTTCATTATAGGATATGCCATGAGGGCGGAACACTACTAACAAGAATCCCATCAGAAAAGTTATCAAAACTAAACTTTGCTAACTCATGCACCACCACATTTGTGTTCCTACTTATCTTAACAAATTTAAAACTTTGAAGAAGTTTTGTGATGCTCGGCACTTCTTCAGATCAACAAGCGGGGGTCTGTCAAGGAGCTCATTTGCCAGGAAAAATCATACACAAAGGAACAATCAGTTACCAGAATAAAAAATCAATATCCGATGAGTTATCCGAAGTTAATATTATATGTTTCTCAACCAATCAACACATCCGGGAAGTTTTCAAACGAAAATAAATCTCATGCAATTTATCGACAATCATCTGATACAAAAATATGTTCCTTAGTTCAAGGAATTCCATATTGGTTTGTAATTGTGACAATTATTTGCTTGGTTATGGTGATCTTCCATCACATGGACTATTCTCTCTTCATCTACCTTACTCTCATAAAATATACTGAAGGACAATATGGTTTATTGCCTTTCCACTTCCTGTGAATGCAAGTTGAGTGTCAAGGACAAATCTTTTTTTTCTTTATCTGTAAATGAGAAAAATACCTCCTAGTATCCTCCCTCCACGTGCCCATAATAGCAATAGACGTTCGATGGCCAATGTCATTCATTGATACACTATGGTGTACCATGCAGATATACGTGTGTTTTCATTTATTTCAACATTTTGCTCACAAGATTCAGCACAATTTACACTAGAGCCCTTCATGAGAGGCCTATATATACCTTACGAATTCAAGCTTCTTCTTGATTTTTTAGAGTCATACTCCTTCAAGGTGAGCTAGGAAGAGGAATAAATAGTCTAAGAGCCTTGTGAATGGAAACACAGAGGAAGCCCTGAGCTATCCGACTGCGCCTCTAGAACCAGAGGTGTATATCTGT
>NC_057807.1:16783552-16793468 GCF_018294505.1 Triticum aestivum | reverse complement strand
TTAGTGTTTCCCAATGCCTCCCATTCCTACTGTTCTTAAGTTCTCCTTCCCCTTCATTTTACCTCAGGAAAATGTTTCCGTGGTGAAAGCTTAATAAATTTATGTATGTAATGTTTAGGTCATGAGGTCTTGAGAGCGAGTAGGGAAAAGAAAGCCATGAGTATCTTAGAGCAATGGGCATGGGAACATGGAGGAAAGCCTAGACTTCTTGGCCTCTAAATTTAGGGGCCAAGACTGTTTTGTATTTTCCCGATGCCTCTCATGCCTATTATTCTTAGATATTCCTTCCTTTTCCTATTTCCTTGCGTGATTATCTTAAAAATTGTGCACATTTTAGGTTTAGATGATGGGGACGTGAAGGCAAGTGGAAGAGGAAGAAAATGAGCATCTAAGAGCATTGGGCATGGGAACATGGAAGAAGGTGTCTAAACTAGTGTGTCTCTCTACAACTAGGCCAACCTTTTTCTTCGGAATTTTCTCAATGCCTCCCATGCCTGTTGTTCTCAGTTACTCCCTCCTCTCCCTTATGATGTGCAAAATTGTTGTGAAAGAAGTGACAATAGATATCTTCGTGACAATAGAATTGTTGTGAAATAAGAGGGACATCCACGCGCGCTCCTCCTCCGCCGCCCGCCTCGCTACGCCTCGTCACGACGCGCCGCGCCGCGCCGCGCCGCAAGTTGCGGGAATGAGCCGAGCCGATATCTATATTTTTGCCACGCACTACGGGTATACGAAAGGTCACTCGGGAGCTAGAAAGTTTTTGCTGTAGTGGATATTGAAAACGAACGCTGCACCCTTCGGCTGCTAACTGTTCCTTTCGTCTCCCGCGTTCCCTTCGGCTCCCGGCGCAGCCTCTCGCCTCCTTCTCTTGTGCCTATAAAAGGGAGGTCGCTCCTCTCAGAGAGACGCACCAGAACTCACTCTTCCTCTCGCCACCGGTTCCTGAACACAGCCTTGCTGCTACGATCTTCCTCATCCTGGCTTGCGGCGTGCACCACACGTCGGGACAGTAGGCCTCCGAAACCGCACCTCTTTGAGTCCTGTATGGGAGAGGGTGATAAGGTTTTTGGGCAGCGCTCTGCGCGACTACTGACTTCTTTGTCACGGACGCCCCGTACTCCAACGACTACTTCCCTGACGACGACTACTTCCCCGACGTCGACAACCTCCTCGGTGATATGGAGGACACAGACCCCAAGTCCAGTGCCTCTGCTCCTGCTGTTGTCCCGTACTTGTTCTTATTTTTCCTGTTAGAACTCCTGCAACAGTTCCTTGTTCTAGTGTTTGCCCTAGATATGTTAGGCTCTACTTTATATATGCATCTTGATCTACTGTCTACTCTAGAGATGATCGGTTCTAGCTCATATATGCAGATATTATTTTCCTTCTCTTTGTCAAATCGCATGCCTTGTTTTATCACGGTTGTACTAGTCATGCTTTATCTAATATTTTTTTAAATAAAATCATTCGGTAAATTGCTCATATTTCCAACAGAGCCCATTAGGCCAAATTAAATAGCAGCTCGCTGAAATCATTATGGGAGCACCGTGCTATGATGTGTAGCGCTCTATGTAGGATTGGAAGAGTATTTGACAGCTGAAAATGCTCAATACGGTGGATCCGATGGCTGAAGATGCTAGTGGGGTCTAAGGGGGCTGGAAAACTACACAGTTGTAATGTTTTTTTTGCGGGGACAGTTGTAATGTTTCTAATAAAACCATATATAACCAACTTGCATTTGTGCATGCCCTCAATGCATCACCCCACGTGAACTTCATTGTTCACAACGTGACACTAGGACAATGGATGTCAATACGTGGTACACCAAATATCTCTATAAATTGTTCGACGATCCACACTTCCAAATCAGAAATCTTGTAATCGTACACAAAGAGCACGAGCAGGGAAGAGAAAGAAGTGGGTCTAAGAGGTGTAGGAATGGGAACATGAAGAAAATCAACTGTAATGCCTCCTCTAGTATTGGAGGGGAGAAATGGTCTGATGTTTCTGATGCCTCCCATTCCTATGGATCTTAGGTTCTCCTTCCTCTTACTTTTTGCTCGTATAATTTACTTGGTTAAAAAATAGTTCTCCCTGCAAAAGAAAGAAAGATAGCAAACAATTCTACATGGATGGTTGTGAGGGGTCTCAATAGTGAGTCGGAAGGAGGAAATTTAGAATCAACGAAAAAGGAAAACTATAATTCTTTTTCCTCCACTACAATTTCGAGTAGAGATATAACATTGTATTTTCCCTAATGCATGTCACATTCATAATGTTGTTAGATGCTCCTTCTCTTCCTTTTGGCTTGCACATATACATGTACACCATCTTTAATACTGCGATTAAGGCTGTTCAATACCGCTTTTGATTAACCCATGAAATCAATTGTAAGTAGCGTCCACCTTTCTTCTTTAGTCCCAAAACTATAACTACTAGACTAAAATAAATGAACAACACTTTCAACGCTCTGAACTCAAACCGACTCTGACCGTATCTACAAACCAGCTTTCATATTGTTCGTGGATGCTCTCTACCTTTTTCCTTTGGCCTGCACATATACATGCACAACCTCTATAAAATTTTGCCAAGGGTGTTCAATAACAGTTTTAAGTAAACCCGTGTAAACAAATCCTAAATTGTGTTAATCTTCCTTTATTAGTTTCAAATGGAACCATAGTCCCAAACTTATTGAGATCGCACTAAACGAAGAAGCGCATTTACATTCCATTAAGTAAAATAATATACAATTATGTGCTTTGGATGCAGTCCATGGTGTAGTCAAGCTCTCCCTTTTATAAAGAAGAAGAAGAAGATATAAATTGTTGTAAAGGAGAATCCAAACACACGATTGACATTATCTAACTTCATTTAACTACCACTATGTTGAATACTTCCTTCACAATGTCCTTCGGCTTCGGAAAGTAATACCCTAGCGCCGCCTTAATGCATGGCGTGCGGATTCCACTTCGAGCGCTCACCCGCAGCCTAGGCATTATTCGCCCCACCTTGTCGTCGTGGCAACTTCTTCACGCGAGCAGGGCGAGTGAGGAGTAATGGCCACTACTCCACATTTTTGTTGTGCCTGAAAATCTCCTACTCCTCAGTCTGTGCCTGCCTTCCAGCTTCTCCCTACAAAATTCTGAGTTGAAGATGTGTTTGACATCGTAGCTTCTCGGTTCAATGTGCCGCGCCTCGAGTACCGGGCGTGGCCGTCCTTCTCTCGCCGCCGCGACAGTTCCTGGACGCCACGATGAATGGAGCCGACGTCCTCGTTGCTCGGGCTCCGGCTCGCCGACTCTCCATCCTGTCAAGCCGGAGCCGGAGGAGACACCGCAGCGGCGCCGCACCCGTAGCAGTGCCCTCGTCATCAACGAGGGTGTCCGCTCCTCCCAACGCTCCCTTCGCCTGGTCCGGGCGAAGCCCGAGCCGGGCCTGCTCCCCGTGAAGCCGGAGCACGTCGACATGGTGGCCCCCGACGATGAGGCTGCCTTAAAATGGGCGAAGGAGGACTACATCCGCGAGCAGTGCGCGGCCAGCGCCAGGCATACATGGAGCTCCAGGCCCAGCGCTGCGGGCGCGAGGAGGGCGGTGTCATCATCCTCGACAGCGACGATGAGGACGAGGCCGGGGCGTCCAGTGCCCCACCGCGCGTCGGCGACCCTGGGCAGGGGTGCAGCAGGGACGGCGGCGGCTCCGGCGGGGCGCGCGACGACGACGATGGCGGCGGCGGCGACGACTACACCCGTTTCTACATGCTCCTCGACATGTAGATGGCGGGCGGTGGACGCGGCGCAGTGGCTAGTGTGGCGTAGTTTGCCGTAGTTTGCATGTTTTTACTTTTTTGTACAAATTTCAATGAAATTTCGCCGAGTTCGTTCCAGGTCGCCGAATTTGCACAAGTTTATACGTAATTTCGCCGAGGCAGCGTGATATTGGCGGCGACCTGGTGGACGACGACTAGAAACGGAGTCGCCCCCAGACGCCAAACTTGCGCCGGTTCGCCCCCCGGCGGCTTTTTTTCGCCGCCCTGTGGGCCGAACGGCTGGAGATGCTCTGACAAGGCACTTCTACAATTTCCTTTTAATTGGTGCCGGCGTTGGCCAATAAACATAGCGTCCAGATGGGGTACTTCGTTGGTCCACTACCGTATGACTCTTTGATCCATTCCCCGCCTCCTCGTCGATGGCATACCAGTCCCAGGTTGATTTTCTCGCTGGCTCATGGGCAGAGATGGAGCTGGCTATTGTGGACACCGTGGGTGGGCTTGCTCATGTGGGACTGTGGGAGCCTACCCAGCGGTTAGTGGAGCTGGAGGAGGAGCATCACCATGCCATAAACGTGTTCATAGAGGGTGTTGGCCGTGCCCATGGGGATTCCCAGGGCCATGCCCGTGGTGTCGGCCATGGGCGTGTCCGTGCCGGTGGCCGGGACATTGATGGTGTCCGTGGGATCCAAGTGAAGGTCGAAGTGGTCGTGGCCACTGTTATTCATGGTGTCCGATGTGCTCATGGTTGTAATTAGTTTTACATGTTCTATGAATGTAAGTCGCAGCGCGGCAGATTTACCGATTGCGTTCATTGGAGCAAAACTGAAGCTTTTGGATTTGTTGCCCGTGTTGATTTTTCGCATTCAACAACCATGAACGAGCTTAATGAGCGCCCGGTACAGCCGATGCGGCCGGACGTGGCAATGACGATCATGCTGCCCGGACACACGATGGCACATGACGAGAAAGTGATTGCAGCCACGGGACCCGCCTCGGGTTGCGGAGATCCCACGGCGAAGATGAGACAGGCGTTCCTTCACGACGCCTTCTCGGATGACGCTTGTGGTCAGCCTGCGTTGTGTTGGTGCTTGCGTTGCGGAATTTTTATCGAAAGAGATCACGTGCCCAACGAAATTGCCAGAAAAAACCCCTCTAAATGAAATTGGCAGAAAAGACCCCCTAGACCATAGTGGCAGACGCGCCAGATGATACGCGACACATGCCATGACGCTGTGAGGTGGCAGGCCCTGCCGCCACCGCGCCAGGCGGCAGGTTGCCCATAACCAAAATCGGCAGTCATGGCGGAACATGGCTGGCGTGGTGAGCCTCGCCGCCTCAGGGGCGGGCGGCAGCACTGTAGCTGCTGGGCCGTGCCGCCTCACAGGCTGGCGGGAGCATTCAAGTTTCAGTCTGACTGTCTCTATGAACGTACCTATTGTTGCTCGCTAGCCAGCTGGCTAGCAAACGGTCGACTGCATGTGCAGCGCTGATATACTATTTAATTTAGGTACATACACATGGAATGAAGTACATGTACATAAAAAACTACATACAGATGAATAAGTACACAGCGAACGATTAGTCGACCTGTTGTCTCAATCATTTTAATTTCCAAATATATTGTGTAATAATCAGTATGTTAAAGCTAGCTAACAACTGGCATGGCAGACGTACGTGCATCCATGCAGCAGCTGGTCTTGCACTGCATGTCACATGCATGAGATTGCCCGAGGAGGAAGGCAGTAGTTTGTTTATGGGTGGAAACTGGAAATTAGTAAAACCAAGGAAAGAAGGAGCTTCATGCATGTATGATCTGTCCATACGTACACTGCTGCCGCGAGCCCGTGAGGCAGCAAGGCCCAGCAGCTACAGCGCTGCCGCCAGCCACTGAGGCGGCATGGCCCACAACGTCAGTGACTGCCGATTCCGGTTATGGGCAGTCTGCCGCGGTGGCAGCCCCTGCCGCGCTGGCAGCCCCTGTCGCCTCGCATCGTGGCGACATGCAGTGGCGGAGCTTCACGGGAATTGCTGGGCGGGTCCAATATTAGTTGTACACCAAAGAGATTTGCATTGGTTGGGCGGGCCAGGTCACAGGTTTGCCCAGCCGTAGCTCCGCTACTAGCGGCATGTGTCACGTGTCGCCTGGCGCGCCTGCCGCCACAGTGCAGGGGTCTCTTTCGATAATAATTCGCGTTGCAGCAGTGGAGGTGCCTTTGGCATCCGGTCTATCATTTGGTTGTGCGTGTGTTTTGCGTATGCCTTTGATGGTGCTCTTCCCCTTGATCGGTTGATCATCTGCTCGGTCCTTTTTTGCTTGCCTTCTGTGTGGTTTGTGTCGGGGTGTGCTACTTGGCTATTGGGCTGCTTTGGCCAGCCAAAGAAGGACATGGGCAACAATCAACCCATGTATCGTCGAAATTTAGCTGTCTGGCTTCGCGGATTATTCAGATGTTCGCGTGGGCCAGGTTGGATCGTGTCAGGCACCTGCTTCATGTTTGCATCCATGTGTGTGTAGCGGACATGTTCCAGGTACTTTTCTCTTGTGAGTACCATAGTCTACAAGGGATATTCCCACAAAAAAAGAAAAAAAAGTCTACAAGGTATACGTCCTATGAAATGGATGGACCCCATGCTGCCTTTATCATGATGGTGGGCAGGTGTGATGGCACAGATGGGGCATCGTCGTGACCAACTTAAACATACGATGGACCCTCATATGCTATGACATGCTAGATACATGCCAGTGATGATGTTGATGACCTGGTGTGAGGCCGGCACAGACTGCGAAGGCCTGCCCAGCAAGCAAGGGCTGCCAAGAAGAAGCTCCGGGTACCTGGGGCATCGTCGTTTGCACAAATAACGAGAAGTGTCGTTGACCGTCACATCCTATGCCAGGCCCGCGTGCACGATCCAATAGGCAACCGCCTCATCGTACGATCTAATAAGCAGACCCTCCTTTCCCTCATTGCGGCAAACGAACGCTACTAGATGGGACCTAACAGCGGCACGTGCTCGTCAAACGCTGCTAGTTTCTACCTTACCAGCACTGTTTGGCCCGAGCGTTGCTAGTATCCTGTTACCAGCGGCGTCGTACTAGCAACGCGCCGGCCAAACCCTGCTAGTAGGCACTTACGCGCACTGATAATTGGGGGTTCTTGTACTAGTGCCTAGTTCAAGGCATTCCATACAGGTCTGTAATATTGACATTTATTTGCTTGATTCTGGTGATCTTCCATCACATGGATTATTCTCTCTTCGTCTACCTTGCTCTCTTAAAATATACTGAAGGACCATATGGTTTATTACCTTCCAACTTGTTGTAAATGCAAGTTCAGGGTCAAGGAAAACTCTTTTTCTCTTTAGCCATGCATGAGAAAAGGATCTCCCTCCATGTGCCCATATTAGCAATAGATGTTACATGGCCCGGTGTCATTCAATGATACACTATGGTGCATTGGAGATATGCATGTGTTTTCATTGATTTCAGCATTTGCTTACAAGTTTGAGCACAGTTTACACTATAGAGCACTTCATAAGAGGCCTATATATACCTCCCGACTTCAAGCTTCTTTCTGTGTAATATTCCTTCAATGTGAGCTAGGAAGAGGAAGAAATAGGCGAAGAGCGAACATAATGGAAACACAGAGGAAACTATGGGCTATCCGCCTACACCTCTAGAAACAGAGGTGGATATCTTCCTTAGTGTTTCCCTTGCCTCCCATTCCAATTTTTCTTAGGTTCTCCTTCCCCTTCCTTTTACATCATGAGGAAGTGTTTCCATGATGAACGCTTAATAAATTGTAAAGTTTATATCATAAGGCCTTGAGAGAGAGTAAGGAAAAGGAAGCCATGAGATCTTAGAGCGGTGGGCATGGGAACATGGAGGAAAGCCTAGATTTCCAGGCCTCTTAATTTAGGGGCAAAGATTGTTTTGTGTTTTCCTGATGCCTCTCATGCCAATTGTTCTTAGGTATTCCTTTCTTTTCCTATTTGCTTGTGTAATTATTTTAACAAATATGCGCATTTGGATTTAGATGATGGGGAAGTGATGGGAAATCAGGAAGAGGAAGAAAATGAGCATCTAAGAGCATTGAGCTTGGGAACATGGAGGAAGGCCTAAACTGGTGTGTCCCTGTCCAACTAGGGTTCAACATCTCTTTTGGAATTTTCCCAATGCCTCCCATGCCTATTGTTCTTACGTGTTCCTTCGTCTCCCTTATGACCTGCAAAAATGTTGTGAACGGAGTGACAATGTACATCTTCGTGGCTTCAATTTTAGTTCTGGTTGGGCTTCTGTTTTACTTCTATTGCTTTGTTCCTTTCACTGTTTTTGTGATAACTTAGGTTCCTTTTTCAAGCAATGGGCATGAGAACATGGAGGAAAGCCTAGACTTCTTGGCTTCTAAATCTAGGGGCCAAGATTGTTTTGTGTTTTCCTGATGCCTCACATGCCTCTAAATTAAACATGTTCTAACGTAAATGGATGTGTTGATTTGCTTGTCAAGATTTCATTTCTTGTTGGAACTATTGTTCCTTGGAGTTAACTTGGCACATGCTTTGCTTATTTATTTTCCATAGGAATTTATCAATATCATTTACCTGTGTGATGTGACTTGACTTGGCGTTGAGTCTTTTGCTGGCACGATCTTTCATCACATTACTCAATGAAATAGCAAGAACACGTCGACGAACGGTCGTCACAACAGCAGCATATGCAAAAGTAGTAGAAGGATTCTCCGGATCAACAATATGCAAGAAGACCAAAGAATACAACTTGCGAACGGAATCGATCAGATCGAACCATGCGCGTAGTAGCAACCAAATCTCTCAGATATTAGCAAAGAAACACAGATATTTGCCATGCCCGAACATGGTACTTTTCTGATATTTTCCTCAACTCCGATCAGAACAAAATTGTGCCTTACATGGTCGTACACAACCTCTTTTAGAGGCAACCCAAACATAAGAAATCCGACTACGAAAGACTCTGATTCTCTCTTGTATCCGAACTAATCAAGATTTTACTAATTATTGATTAGGCCACGTGATTACTTAGGATCCTCTTATCTAACCTAACAAAACTAGATAGAATAACGGATAATGTGACTAGTACTCCATGCATGCGACCTTCTGGACCCTAATAACGGACGGACATTCGATCTGGGTAGCTCTTAGAAGTAAACATTCCCTGCGAACCATCAATCTAATTGATCGAACAAAAACATCCAATGTGGTTGTGACTCCAGGTCATACAAAAACATTTCTTATTGCATATGGGATCAAAGCCTTATGGATTAAACTCCATGCATTAAAAACATCAGGACCCGATAAATTTGACTACACACATGAAGCAATATGAATTGGTACATAACCAATTTGACCTCTTCTTTCTTGGTTCTGTTGACAGGGAGGGGGTGTGATCCGAGTGTATGCTGCATCTCCCAGAAGAGGCGATTCCCTAGGCATGCAGGGTGCCAGGGGACTATGAGCTGACTGTGTTGTATCTACTCAGACATACCTATTGTGAATTTGGTCATGCGATTGAGTGACCGCTAAATTCCTATTTCCTATTTTCTTGTGCAATTATTTTAACAAATGTGCGCATTTAGGTTTACATGACAGGGACATGATGGCAAATCGGGAAGTGGAAGAAAATGAACATCTAAGAGCATTGGAATGGGAACATGGAGGAAGGCATAAACTAGTGTGTACCTGTGCAACTAGGGTCCAACATTTGATTTGGAATTGTACTGATGCCTCCCATGCCTATTCTTCTTAGGTTCTCCTTCCTCTCACTTATGATATGCAAAAAATATTGTGAATGGAGTTAAAATAGACATCTTCGTGGCATCAATTTTAGTTTCTGGTTGTGCTTCTGTTTTAGTTATATTGCTTTGGTCCTTACACTATTAGTTTGGATAACTTAGGTTTCTTTTCAGTTTTGATTGGACTTTTTTGTATACTTTGTGTCATCCTGACATCTTCCTTTATCATAAAACAACAATCATTTTGGTGCGTGTTCTAGAAAAAAGACATGCACCGTACGATGCTTGGTCTCAGAGTTAATCATATGCAACCGATAACTCAGATACACTTCCAAGTTGCCATCAAACTGCGTCATATGGTTTCTCACAAATATTTTGA
>NC_057807.1:16777379-16782396 GCF_018294505.1 Triticum aestivum | reverse complement strand
AGAAAATAAATAACAGCATGCCACAGTCGGGCGTCTGAGCGACACCACATAAAGGGCTTATAAAGAAAATAAATAACAGCATGCCACAGTCGGGCGTCTAAGCGACACCACATAAAGGTCTTATAAAGAAAATAAATAACATCATGCCATAGTCGGGCGTCTGAGTGACACCACATAAAGGGCTTATAAAAATAAATGTAGTGAATATCCAGGAGGTAAAACCATCCCAGGGATACTCAATATTTTAAATAATACAAAGGGGTTAGTCCATAAATAAAAATAATCATAATCATCATAAGTCTCAAGTCATGATCCCAGTTCTGGTTTAACAGTTTTCTCCTCCGAAGACCGACACTAAGACCGACACTTGACTCATCCCAGACTGTAATCCTTAACCATGGACACGGCTATTCGAATAGGTTTAATTTCTGCAGAGGGTGTACTCTTTACCCACGAGTAACGGATTCCTTTAGTCCATCGGGACTAATTCCGTCTACGGTCTTTTAAATGAAAACACACCTGACTTGCACACACCAGCTTAACTCACCGGTGTCTGGAATCACCCACGACACTCGTTAAGACAAAACTCTAAGTGGGGAGGCTACAACCTCGATTGGCATGGGATCACAAAATTTATACCGCGCGCAAAACTGGGGAAGCTACCCCCTCGGCTACAACCGAAACACCCATGCCCCCTGACCGGATGACTGGCATTAATCCATGGCCGTGGTACCCTCATCCCGGCCCCTCTGTACGGTGTGTGCTAGAAAGGGGTTGACAAATTACTGAACCGTACTCTACTTGTTGTAGAGACGAGTGGTAGTACGAAACAAGTATGGGGGTTATTGGAACAAGACTCGATCTATGGTCGACTCAGGAGGTTTAAGTATTCCCTGCAAGATTAGCATAACGAGTATATTTCATCCAACAGACAGAATCACCACTCATCATACCCTTCATGCCATGCCGGACACACTCGTCTCAACGAGAAAACTAGGGACAAGCTCGGGTCTACCCAAGATAGTGGCTTTACCGTTATTCTTCCGGTAGGCACAAAAGGCATACGAGGATGATCACTATCACAAGCCTGTCCATTTCCAACAGCAAGGAAATTTCCAATGAGCATTCATGCAAATGATCACATCACCACATAAAATAACGAGTTCTACGTATTGAGGTGGTGTCATAATCGTGTCAAACAACGCATGCAAAATATTATGCCAGGGTTCAGAATGCTTGCCTTCAAGGTGTGGAAAGGCAGGGTGCACTCCAAAACTTTTGAAAGTTTTCTTCTCTCTCTCCAAAGTCCTATGTTAGATAAATTTCAATTAACACACAAACTGAAAACAGCACAAAAAGTTGTTTTGACAATTTTTCAAATAAATCTTAAAATAAACTAGATTAAATTTGAGAGAGGTAAGAAAAAGAATCAATTCATTTGGAGTTATATTTAAAAAGTTATAGCCAGTCAAAGTTTAGTCAAATTCCTGGTTTTTAAATAAAAAAGAAAAGAAAACGTTTCGAACCGGTACACGTCGAAGACGTACTTTGAGATTTACGTCTTCACTTAACCCACGTGGACTGGGGCGGGGTCACTGACAGTGGGTCCAGGGGGCCCACTGGTCAGGTTTGACCAGTCCATATCTCCCTCCTCTTCCTCTGCCCGAACGGAGGCGAGGCGACGGCGATCAACGCCGGTGAATGGCTGCTCCCCGCGGGCTCCGGAGGGTCGAGATGGATCCGCAAGACCGGGTGGTTCTGAAATCAGAAGAAAATACACAAAATAAAAGTTTTAGTTTCTAGGCAAAATTTTAATTAATAAAACAAGGTTAAAATTTTGGGGTGTCACAACAAGGTGATGGAATAGCCCTCAAACGCCGATCCCAAGACCACCAGACAACGCAAGACGCATGCGACTACGCTACTGAAAGAAAGCACAGGAAGATCAGAGTACAACGCCACGCAACGCCCTAAACACCTAAACTCCACGACAACGCCCTCAGGAGGGAAAACGACGTGAACCGGTGCCGCTGCCGAGTCCACCATCGACAAGGGTTTTCACTCGGAACCCTGACACGAAGAGGAGCACCATGACGACGTCTTCAGGAAGAGAGCGGCGCCCGCAGCCGTCGGCGACAAAGCGCAGAGCTTTCGCTCGACAGCTCCACCGTGTCACCATGAGGCCTCCAGGACATGCGCGATGAGGTCTGATCGCCAAGTCTAGATCGGGGTGTCCCCACTACCAATGGCAGAGGGCACCCGAACTATCCACCGCTACACCTCTTGCCACCCACACGACCAAGAGGAAAGCCATCACCACCGCCATGAAGCCCGCCGGAGAGCCAACCATGCGGACCACCATCCCGGGGTCGCCACCCCGACATCCATGTCACAGACACCACCCCCATCCACATCACGGAGCACCCACCACGGTAGGAAGAGTGAAAGGTGACTTCTTTCACTCCTAACCCGGCATTAGACACGGAGTCTGGGTCGGCGCCTCCAGCGTTGGAGGCGCCCATGCCTGCGTCCCCACCTAGTCCCAGTTGACCAGGGGAGACACAACCCCATGGCTACCGACGGTCGTCGCCGAGCTGACTCCCACGACGCCATGCCCACGGCCTCTGGCTCCGATCTTCCTGACAGATGAGCATTGTCCCGACCACCACCATCAACCACTGTACCCGCAAGGAGATGACTTCCACTACTCGCGGGCACCACCTGGACCGCGCCCACCATTGCCTACCCAGAGCCGGAGCTCCGACCCATCCCAGGCCCCAAGCTGGTCCATTCGAGCACGAGCCCTAAGTCCTGGCCATATCCACGGCGGGAGAT
Source organism: Triticum aestivum (assembly GCF_018294505.1). Lineage (NCBI taxonomy): Eukaryota > Viridiplantae > Streptophyta > Magnoliopsida > Poales > Poaceae > Triticum > Triticum aestivum. The sequence goes on along the minus strand of NC_057807.1, from coordinate 16,779,561 downwards.
GCCCACGCCGCCGGCCCGGACCTAATTAAGAGAAGAGAGGAGCACCACCACCCGCACCCCGCCACCGAATGCAAACCACCACTGCCAGATCCGCATTGGCAGCCTCGTCGGACAGTGCCACCAGGCCGACCCGAACCACGGCAAGGCGCACACACGTCCTGCCAAGGTCCAGTAGACACACAGCCCGACAGATCCGCACCCAAGGCCGCCAAGCATGTCCCTGTCGTCCGACCAGCAAGCTGTGGCCATGTCCGCCGCCAACGCCCCACCACGCCAGGGGCCGGCCCAGCCAAGACGGCAGCAGCCCACGCCGCCTGCTGCCCCGCCGCCCCCGACATGCAAGAACGCCCCGCCACCAACTCCACGCAGCTGCCGCCGCTCCGCCGCACAGCTGCGCCCGTCGCACAGCCGCCTGGGTCACTGTCGCGCCGGCCTGCGCAAGCGCCATGCTCCTTGCCGGATTCTGTGTCTCGCGCCACAGGACACCAGGGGAGGAGGGAGAGGAACCCCGCCGACGCCGACGCCAGCCGGGCTTCGCCCGGCGGCGCCGTCTGGCGGCGGCAGGGAGGAGGGAAGGCGGGGAGGGGGTGATGGCGGGCGGAGGCTAGGTTTTCGCCCTGCCGCCCACGAGAGCGGCCGGGCGAGAGAACCGGGGAAATCATGTCTACTGAATAGTCTTCCGGCAACATATTATAGCCAGCAGATCACTATATTATTAACAATGCTCTTATGTGTAATGCACTCTCTCTTTAAGCATCATACCATACATAACCTTATTGCATTTGTGATTGCCATAAATGCACCACACCGCATGAAATTCAATGTTCTCAATACTGCACTGGGACAATTGATGTCGATATGTGGTACCCAGAATTTCTAAATTGTTTGATGGTCCGGACTTCCAAATTAGAAAATCTAGTAGTTGTACACAAGGAGTGCGACCTGGGAAGAGGAAGGAGCTGGTCTAAGAGGTGTAGGAATGGAACATGAATAAAATCAACTATGATGCTTTCTCATCTATTGTAGGGGAGAATTAGTCTAAAGTTTCTGGTGCCTCCCATTCCTATGGATCTTAGGTTCCCCTTCCTCTTACTTTTTCCTTATACAATTTACTTGGTGAAGAAAACAAACAACCCTCCCTACAAAACATAAGAAGAAAACAAGAATCCTACTTTGATGGTCATGAGGAGTCTTAGTAGTTAGTCAGAAAGAGGAACATTTTAGAATAAACAAATACGAGAAAAACTATAATTCTTTTTCCGCCACTAAAATTTGGGATTGAGATATAACATTGTTTTTTCCTAACGCATGTCACATTCATAATGTTCTTACATATGTCCCTTCTCTTCCTTTAGGCTTGCACATATACATGCACAACATCTTTACTTTTGCGCTAAGGGTGTTCAATACTGGTTTTCAGTAAACCCATGGAAATCAGTTGTAAGTAGGATCCAACTTTCTTCATTAATTCCAAAAACAAAACCACCAAACTAAAAGAAATGAGCTACAATGTCCTTGCTTTGAATTCAAACCGACTTAGACTGTATCTATGAACCAATTTTGATATTGTTCTTATATGCTCTTTAATTTTTCCGTTGTCCTACACATATACATGCACAACCTCTTTATATTTGTACTAAGGGTTTTCAAATAACAGTGTTAAGTGAACCCATCAAAACAAGTCATAAATCGCATTCAACTTCCTTAATTAGTACTAAATGGACCCCTAGTACCAAAATATTAATCCTACTAAATAAATGAGCTTACTTACGTTCCATTAAGTTAGATAATCTACACTCTGTGCTTTGGATGCAGATATTACAATGTAGTAAAACTCTTCCTTTTCCAAAAAAAAGGAGATATACAATGTTGTAAAGGAAAGTCAAAACACATGGTTGACATTATCTAACTTCATTGAACTCCAAACATAGTTAATACTTCCGTCACAACGTCCTCGAGCTACATAAACGATTGTCGTGACACTGTTATCATCACGGTGTGTGCAAATAAGAAATTATGTACGTCACAAAAAAAATTAAGTGGCACCAGGAAGACATATTTGGCTCTTATGTTCTCTCTAGGGCGAATTTATTAGGAGAAGATGCATATCTTCAAGCATGTTGAACAAGCGTGAAGGATTTTAGCATGGATTAAACAATACCAGAAATTTATGTTCCTACAC
>NC_057807.1:16776079-16776532 GCF_018294505.1 Triticum aestivum | reverse complement strand
AACACCATAAAATTCGTGCTACATACCAATGTAGCATGAGGTGTATCCAGCAGGGAAATCTTCTTTGCAATCGCCGCTGTCTTGAAGGCATCTAGTACGAGAGAGACCAGGTACATGCAGCAGCGAGATTTGAAACTTTTATTGATGATCTCTCAATACAAATCCTAAAGAAGTTATAATTTTAGTGATGGCAATGAAAAACAATAGATGGTGACTGGTTCCCTCACGTGCTAGCTCTTGCCGACTGGGGAGAGCATTGACGACCGCTGATCCCAAATAAGCTGCAAGGAGAGTTAGAGGAGAGTGCAGATGATGCCTCCTATGAGATGTGAAGCTCCGCTTATCTACATGGCATCTCTCATATAGCTACGACGCGAGCGACTTTCCAGCAGGGAGCAAGAGGCCTGTTGGACTGCACTCAAAAAGGCCACTCATCGCCAACATCAAGGGCAC
>NC_057807.1:16771110-16774175 GCF_018294505.1 Triticum aestivum | reverse complement strand
GGGGGGGGGGTGCTCCAAACCGTCTGGTCTGCCTTGAAGGCTTCGACCCAAGCAACACAGCTGGGCGGTCCATGACGAGTGGAACGTCCAGCTCGCCCAGGGCCACCGTCATTGGGCAATTCCCGTCGTGCACGCGGATGAGGGACCGCAAGCTTTCTTTCAAACGAAGCCATGCTTATGCCCGGCTGGTGACACTTTGGGTATTCATGGTTGTGCAGGTGACACTTTTTTTGCCTTCTCACATATGCTTCCGTTTTGAGGTTTATAGCACGGGGGTCTCCTGCATGATGACTATCTAGTCGGTGCAGGGTTGTTTGGCATGTGTGTCCCTTACCTGTCGGCTCCTCTATAACTTGTTGTGGGGGGAACTTAGGGGGCTCTGCGAACCGTTCGATCTGCCCGGCTGAACCGCACTCCGCATAGCTGGCTGGTCGGCCATCTGGACGGTTTCCCGGGTACATGTACCCGGGCGAGGTAGACGACCGTGATCGACTAGCGAGTACCCGGGGAACATCGGCCAACCAAGCAGCCACGGAGAGGGTTGACCAGGATTCATTTGGATAGAGAATAGATTTTGCAGTGTTTTTCCCTTGGGATGATGCACCGTGCATGGTTCATCCGAGCTATTGCAGTCGGCTCGCTCGTAAATCTACTGAGGTGGTGAGGAAATGTAAGATGGTCATTTTTCGGGTGCTGTTGCGCATTGTTGGGCTCATTCTATAGTGTTTATGATTGGTACAAGCACTGACATATATGGAGCATCCAGCTTGTGGGACTTAAAAATAGAGTGGGTGTTTCACGGTATAAAATTTGCATGCACTAAAACCCCAGGGGCATAGATTGGCGCATTCGACCAAACCCCAGCTGGTTATGAACGCTGGTTGGTTCTTCGTCTGGGGTCAGGTAATTTAATTCTTTGCGTTCCGGAAAGAATGAAATGCATAGGGGACCATCCTTTTTTTTCTTTCTGATTTACGGATTCACAGGGGGGCGAGGGAGAAACTTAGTTGACTAACAATGATAAAGGCTTGTGAAACAAAGTGATCAGACGGCCGGGTGGCTACTGCGTGGTCGAGCGAAGGCCTTTAAAGCCGCCCGATCTCCCAAGCACCGACTCAACTTTTGACCAGGCACTTCTACCATTGCCTTTTAATTGGTGTCGACATTGGCCTATAAACGCAGCATCCGGTGGACTGTTCGGTCCATTCTCTGCCTCTTCGTCGATGGAGTACCCTTTGGAACATCCCCCGGTTGATCCTCTTCCGGGCTCATGGACGGAGATGGAGCTGGCCATTGTGGAGGCTGCGCAGGTGCGCTTGTTCATGAGGGAGCCTGCCCAGGGGTTAGCAGAGCTGGAGGACAAGCATCACCACACCATAAGCGTGTTCATAGAGGAAGCTGGCCGTGCCCAGGGGGATTCCCAGGGCCATGCCCGTGGCATTGTCCATGGGTGTGTCTGTGCCGGTGGTCGGGACGTTGATGGTCTCGGTGGGGTCGAAGTGGTGGTCGGAGTGCTGGTGGCCACTTTTATTCATCACCATGGACGTGCTCACGGTTGTAATTAGTTTTAGAAGATCTATGAATGTAAGTCGCAGCGCGACAGATTTCCGGCTTGCTTTTATTGGAAGAGATCAAAGCTTTTGGATTTGTTGCCCGTGTTGATTTTTCACATTCAACAGCCATGCCCATGAACGATTTTAATGAGTGCCAAGTACAAATGATGCTGCTGGATGTAGCAACGACGATCACGCTGCCCGGAGACAGGATGGTCTGTGACGAGAAAGCAATTGCAGCTATGGAACCCACCTCGGGATATAGAGATTCCACAGTGAAGATGGGATGGGCGTTCCTTCGCGAGCCGTCCCGGATGACCCTTGTGGTTAGCCTGATGTGTTGGTGCTTGTGTTGGGGAAGTGGAGGTGCCTTTGCCATCCGGTCTGCTACTGTTGCGGCCCCTGCCTAGATGCCATGTTTTGAAATGCCTGACCGACACTTGGACACAACGTTCTGCCACTCTGTCGTTTTGTTGTGCGTGTGTTCTGCATCTACCCTTTGATAATGTTCTTTACCTTGATCAGTTGATTGTACGCTCGGTTCTTTTTTCCTTGTCTTCTGTGTGGTTTGTGTCGGGGTGTAATACTTGGCTATTGAGTTGCTCTGGCCGGCCGAAGAAGCACATGGGAAACCCATGCGTCGTCGAAATTTTGTTGTCTGGCTTTGCAGTTTATTCGAATGTTGGCATGGTCCGTGTTGGATCATGTCGGGCACTTACTTCATGTTTGCATCCATGGGTGTGTAGCGGCCATGCTCCAGGTACTTTTCTCTTGTGGTTTACCATAGTCTACCAGGGATACGTCCTACGGAATGGATGGACCCCATGCTGCCTTTGTCGTGATGATGGACAGGTGTGATGGCGTGGATGGGGCGTCCGTCATGACCAACTTAAAAATATAGATGGATCCTCACATGCTATGACATGCTAGATACGTGTCAGTGATGATGTTGATGAAATAGTGTCAGGCCGGCACGGATTGCCATTGCATGCCCGGCTAGCAAGGGCTGCCTAGACGGAAGGTCCGGGTAGCTGGTGCATCGTCGTACGATAGAGCGAAAGAGAGCTTTGCCACAAATAACGACAAGAGTCGTTGACCATCTCATCCTACGCCAGGCCGGTGTGCATGATCCAATAGGCGACCACCTTGCCGTATGATCTAATAAGCAGAGTCTCCTTTCCCTCATTGCAGAAGATGAACGTTGCTAGATCAGGACCTAACAGTAGCGTGCGCTCGTCGAATGTTGCTAGTTTCTACCTTACCAGCTGTGTTCGGCCCGAGTGTTGCTTGCATCCTGTTACTAGTGGCATCCTACTAGCAGTGCGCCAGCCAAACGCTGCTAGTAGGCACTTACACACGCTGCTAATGAGGGGGGGTCCTGTACTAGTGCCTAGTTCAAGGTATTCCATAGTGTTCTGTAATTGTGACATTTATTTGCTTGATTCTGGGTGATCTCCCATCACATGCATTATTATCTCTTCGTCCACCTTGCTCTTGTAAAATATACTGAAG
>NC_057807.1:16769798-16770830 GCF_018294505.1 Triticum aestivum | reverse complement strand
GCCCATATTAGCTAATAAATGTTACATGGCCCAGTGTCATTCAATGATACACCATGGTGCACCATGCAAATATGCGTGTGCTTTCATTGATTTCAGCATTCCGCTCACAAGGTTGAGCACAATTTACACTCTAGAGTACTTCATAAAAGCCTATATATACCTCACAAGTTCAAGGTTCTTTCTCTGTAATACTCCTACAGTGTGAGCTAGGAAGAGGAAGAAATAGCCGAAGAGTGGTGAGAATGGGAGCACGGAGGAAACCCTGAGCTATCCGTCTACGCCTCTGGAAACAGAGGTGGATATCTGCCTCGGTGTTTCCCCTTGCCTCCCATTCCTATTGTTCTTAGGTTCTCCTTCCCCTTCCTTTTACCTCATGAGGAAGTGTTTCCATGATAAAAGCTTCATAAATTGTAAAGTTTAGGTCATGAGGCCTTTAGAGCGAGTAGGGAAAAGGAAGCCATGAGTATCTTAGAGCGGTGGGCATGGGAACATGGAGGAAAGCTTAGATTTCTTGGCCTCTTAATTTAGGGGCAAAGATTGTTTTGTGTTTTCCTGATGCCTCCCATGCCTATAGTTCTTAGGTATTCCTTCCTTTTCCTATTTGCTTGTACAATTATTTTAACAAATGTGCACATTTGGATTTAGATGATGGGGAAGTGATGGCAAATCAGGAAGAGGAAGAAAATGAGCATCTAAGAGCATTGGGCATGGGAACATGGAGGAAGGCCTAAACTAGTGTGTCCGTGTCCAACTAGGGTCCAACATTTGTTTTGGAATTTTCCCAATGCCTCCCATGCCTATTGTTTTTAGGTGTTCCTTCCTCTCCCTTATGATCTACAAAAATGTTGTGAACAGAGTGACAATATACCTCATCGTGGCTTCAGTTTTAGTTTCTGGTTGTGCTTCTGTTTTACTTCTACTGCTTTCTTCCTTTCACTGTTTTTGTGATAACTTAGGTTCCTTTTCCAAGCAATGGGGACGAGAACATGGAGGAAAGCCTAGACTTCTGGCTTCTAAATCTAGGGGCCAAGA
>NC_057807.1:16760662-16768513 GCF_018294505.1 Triticum aestivum | reverse complement strand
ACTCACACACATTCGCCCTGGTCTCGCCATATCGGCTACTCCTTCGCGTGGAGTGGGCAAGTGAGGAGGAATGACTGCTACTCCAGGTTAGGGCATCTCTAGCCGATCCCCTAAAAAGTAGAGGAGTAAACCATCGAGTAAAGTTAGTGGAGTAAAATTTTACTCCACTAACGGTGGCCGGACCTAGCCAATCTCCAAAACTTAGTGGATTAAAAAAATCATGTCATGAGGTGAAATCAGCAACACAAATGGTAGATATAAGCTAAAGAAGTACTATAATAGTAGGGATCTGGTTCCTTGCCTTCTTTTTCTCCACCAAATCGAGATAGGGCACACAAAAAGTATACCTAATGTGTGCGTCAACAGCCAAAATCAGCCTCCATCATCATACATACCACCGCCTAGGACTCACTGGGACCAAGAGCTAAGTCGATGGCAGCCTAGGTGGTGATCGAACTCGCATTGCGAGCAAAAATATCCATTTACCTATTTAATGAAACAGAATTACTATTTTAGAGTTTTTAGATATTTCATTTATTTGAGTTATTCTTATTACATTGTATATGGCTCTTGGGGTCTCATGTACCCATTGAGCTGCCCAACTATAGAGCGGGCTTCTGTCAAGCAAAACAAAATGAACTCCTCTATGACTTCGTCGATTAAGAAAAGCAGTCTACGGTGGTATAGGCCCATCAGATAGCGTCTCACACTACCCTTTCTACATGCTAATTTTTAGTCAAATGACCAAGATGGCTGAGTTTTATGGATGTAAACCGAAGTGAGATAGTATATCTACTAAACTTTCTCAATACTATATTTTTAGTGCTCGCCTAAATGGAACAGAATATGTGAAGCTAAACAACCTAACAAATATCTCGCACTCTGATTCCAGGCTTAACCTAAGGTATACACCAGACACTTTTCAAGAGATAATTTTTGGCATGTAGAACTTTATTAGATATAATTACAAAAATATACATAGGGGGGATTCCACTACATGAAGTTATATTATTATGATCATGCTAGCTATCTTAGAGCAAGTATAATAAGATGATGTAAGAGGGCTGTAAGTATTTAAATATTGTATTATTCATGAGTTGGAACAGAGAGAAAAGAAGCGGGCTGAAGACTTACAACCGGCTGTAGCGCAAACTCCAATAAGCTTTGTGAGAGTGAAAGGTGGGCCATATGTTGACAAAGTAGTACTTTCTAATAGCAACTATTATATGTGTTGTCTATTACATTGGCTACAAATGACATGGCAACACGTTATCTCGAAACAGGCTTTCGCTCCGCTTTATATATAAAGCACCAACCGACAAAGTACACGGCTGAACGATACAAGTGTGGCGACCGGTTTTCCGGGTATTAATTCCCAGAAAATGGCCCTTGTGCTCATCAGCCCCAGGATTACTGTTAGCTGATGAGGCACCAACTTGATACAGAAATTCCATGCAAAACACAAAATATGTAGTACAAGACCATTCTGGTCTGTGAGTACAACAAATGGTTTCTAGTGGTTGATGGCGGAAGCGGGTTGTGAATCATCAGTGTATATGGGACTCCATTTCCCACAGGAACAGCTGACCAGGTTAACTCCTATCTTCGAGAGGCTGCTATCACCGTTGCTTAGGTTCCGGGGCTGTCATCACGGTCGCTCCTCTCCGCGCAACAAATCTGGCCAAGACAATAGCCAGGGACAAGCCAGTGAGTACTTTGAATGTACTCGCAAACATTAGGAACACGGGTATAATATAACAACGATGTTCTGAAATATTTTTTGCTCACGATGTCAGTCACAAAAGATAATAAAAACTCTGATGCATGCAAGCAGGTCATTTATGACTATGCAATAACATATTAATAATAAAATGCACCGATCGGGTATATGAAGCGACGCCTCGAAAGGTTAGTAAACAAAGAGAAATGCCTCAGCCGGGCGTGTGAGCGACACCACATAAAGGGCTTATAAAGAAAATAAATAACAACATGCCACAGTCAGGCGTCTGAGCGACACCGCATAAAGGGCTTATAAAGAAAATAAATAACAACATGCCACAGTCGGGCGTCTGAGCGACACCGCATAAAGGGCTTATAAAGAAAATAAATAACAACATGCCGCAGTCGGGCGTCTGAGCGACACCGCATAAAGGGATTATAAAGCAAATAAATAACAGCATGCCACAGTCGGGCGTCTGAGCGACACCACATAAAGGGCTTATAAAGAAAATAAATAACAGCATGCCACAGTCGGGCGTCTGAGCGACACCACATAAAGGTCTTATAAAAAAATAACAGCATGCCACAGTCGGGCGTCTGAGTGACACCGCACAAAGGGCTTATAAAAATAAATGTAGTGAATATCCAGGAGGTAAAACCATCCCAGGGATACTCAATATTTCAAATAATACAAAGGGGTTAGTCCATAAATAAAAATAATCATAATCATCATAAGTCTCAACTCATGATCCCAGTTCTGGTTTAACAGTTTTCTCCTCCGAAGACCGACACTAAGACCGACACTTGACCCATCCCAGACTGTAATCCTTAACCATGGACACGGCTATTCGAATAGTTTTAATCTCTACAGAGGGTGTACTCCTTACCCACGAGTAACGGATTTCTTTAGTCCATCGGGACTAATTCCGTCTACGGTCTTTTAAATGAAAACACACCTGACTTGCACACACCAGCTTAACTCACCGGTGTCTGGAATCACCCACGACACTCGTTAGGCCAAAACTCTAAGTAGGGAGGCTTCAACCTCGATTAGCATGGGATCACAAAATTTATACCGCGCGCAAAACTGGGGAAGCTACCCCCTCGGCTACAACCGAAACACCCATGCCCCCTGACCGGATGATTGGGTTTAATCCATGGCCGTGGTACCCTCATCCCGGCCCCTCTGTACGGTGTGTGCTAGAAAGGGGTTGACAAATTACTGAACCGTACTCTACTTGTTGTAGAGACGAGTGGTAGTACGAAACAAGTATGGGGGTTACTGGAACAAGACTCGATCTATGGTCGACTCAGGAGGTTTAATTTTCCCTGCAAGATTAGCATAACGAGTATATTTCATCCAACAGACAGAATCACCACTCATCATACCCTTCATGCCATGCCGGACACACTCGTCTCAACGAGAAAACTAGGGACAAGCTCGGGTCTACCCAAGACAGAGGCTTTATCGTTATTCTTCCAGTAGGCACGAAAGGCATATGAGGATGATCACTATCACAAGCCTGTCCATTTCCAACAGCAAGGAAATTTCCAATGAGCATTCATGCAAATGACCACATCACCACATAAAATAACGAGTTCTACGTATTGAGGTGGTGTCATAATCGTGTCAAACAACGCATGCAAAATATTATGCTAGGGTTCAGAATGCTTGCCTTAAAGGTGTGGAAAGGCAGGGTGCACTCCAAAACTTTTGAAAGTTTTCTTCTCTCTCTCCAAAGTCGTATTTTAGATAAATTTGAATTAACACACAAACTCAAAACAGCACAAAAAGTTGTTTTGAAATTTTTTCAAATAAATCTTAAAATAAACTAGATTAAATTTGAGAGAGGTAGGAAAAAGAATCAATTCATTTGGAGTTATATTTAAAAAGTTATAGCCAGTCAAACTTTAGTCAAATTCCTGGTTTTTAAATAAAAAAGAAAAGAAAACGTTTCAAACCGGTACACGTCAAAGACGTACTTTGAGATTTACGACTTCACTTAACCCACGTGGACTGGGCGGGGTCACTGGCAGTGGGTCCAGGGGGCCCACTGGTCAGGTTTGACCAGTCCATATCTCCCTCCTCTTCCTCTGCCCGAACGGAGGCGAGGCGACGGCGATCAACGCCGTCGAATGGCTGCTCCCCGCGGGCTCCAGAGGGTCGAGATGGATCCGCAAGACCGGGGCGGTCCTCCCGGTGGTCGTTGGGGCGGCGGGGGTGGAGGAAGTCGCCGACGGTGAGTTTCGCGGCGGAGGAGACTTCGAGAGCAAAGTGGTTTTGGGGCTGCGGTGGTTCCCGATCGAAATCGAGCAGGGGGAAGGGTTCACGGGAGGAAGAGAGAGATTCTGGTGGAGAGAGTGGAGAGGGTGAGGTCCTGGTGGTGCCGGCAGGAGTTGCCGGAGACGGGGAAGAAGGCCTCCCTCCGACGATTGCAGGCTGTGGGGTTGCCATGAAGGTGGCCTGCGGTTGCCTCCGTGCTCGAATGGGTTCGGGGGCCTCCTTATATACCGCAACAAGGTCGGTTAGCGGCGTCTGGATAAGTTCGTCGGCGAACCGCCTCCCTGTAGCGCCAGGGCGTCGTGGCGACGACGAGAGCTAGAGGACACTCGAGAGGATGAGAATGAGTTGTTCCAGGGGCAGGTGGCGAGCCGGGGTGGCTCGGGCGGCGCCGACCGGGCAGAGGCGCACTACGGACGCCGGCGTGCCGCCAAGAGTGCCCTGACGGCGGCGCTGTAGAGTGCCAGGGCGTCTTGGCGTGTTGCGGTGAGAAGGGGAGTGCGTGGCGCGGCTCTGTGGCGTGGGCAAAACCAGGGGCGCGACGTGGCGGCTCGGGCGCGGCACGTGCAAAACGCGGACTCTGCTCGCGCCCAGAGCACGCACGGGACGTGCTTGACGAAATGCCAGGGCGTGTTAGAGGTCTCGGGTGAGGCTGGGAATTAGCAGACCTAGGTTATGAGTAGCTAGAAGTCTATTGGACAAGGTAGTTAGGCAAGGGAAGCAAGATCACAGTGCAAGCTAAGACTTATGTCAAAACTGGTCATGCCTATAGGGTGCTCGACAGAATGCCACATGCACCTAGGCATTTCTTGGAGTGGTCAAATCTTCTAGAGTGGGGTCTCTTTAGATGAAAGAGAGGGTGGTGAGGTTAGTTTGCCAAAAGGAGAAACTTGCTAGTGCAAGTTTTGCAAAAGTTCAGTTTTGGACAGAAAGAATAGGGCATGATTGCATGTACTAGAATTGCTCCAATGAGTCCAACCTCTTGAACTTAAGGTTCTAGCAGGAAGGGCTACAAGTGGGAAAGAGAATAACAGCAAAAGGAGCAAGTTATAATATAGCTGTAGTACAATCCAACCAGTTGGACCAGAATGAGGATGAGGATGGTTCACTCAATTTTTCCAAAGAACATCACTAGGTTTTTGCTAAAAGTTGATTAATTTACTCCTGTTGACATCCCAAAATTTTGGTAGAAGTTTTAAGGAAATATTTAAATAGGTTGTAGTGCAAAACTGTCCTCTGGACCAGATTTGAAAACTTGGTGTAGAACTCAAAATATCCAGGTAATGAAATATATTTTTGCATAAGAGTGTTTTGTAAACATCACATGACCTCTCTAAATTTTGGTGGAATTTTTTAAAAGAATTTATCAAAGGGTTGCAGTGTAAAAGAGGCCTTGAAGCTTAGAAAAATCATTTTTACAGAAATAAGTCATCAGGGAAAATAATTATGCAAATAATCCCACTGATAAAAGAATTATTTTATTTGAGAGGGAAAATTAAGTCCAACAATTATTGAAAAGATTTCACTTGGGGTAAAACTCCATAGCAATAAAGAAAAGAGTGGTTCTGAAATCAGAAGAAAATACAGAAAATAAAAGTTTTAGTTTCTAGGCAAAATTTTAATTAATAAAACAAGGTTAAAATTTTGGGGTGTCACAACACTACCCCCCTTAAGAAAAAATCTCGTCCTCGAGATTTGTTAAGAGTTGTTTGGAAAGAACCATTCCTGTTAGTAGAAACTAAAAATTTATTTATAGCACAAATTATTGTGTCGTCGCGGTTGGCAACTACGCCCGGGTTAAAAAAATGCAATCGTACACCAACGTACTCATGCATGGCCACTATTAAAAACAGGGGCGCACAATCAAACAACATTTAATGATGGTAGTACAGGATCACACAGTTACAAGACGAGGATATATTAAGACTCGGTACTACTCGAGTGGCTTTAGTCTACCTCGTTAATATCTAATCGGGCTTGCCTCGTGGACGTTGAGGTTTCTCCACGGGTCTCACCGTTGGAATTAGCCGGAGATGGTGGAGGAACTGCAGGGTCGGGGTAGCGATGATGACCATCACGGGGATTGTTGGCCACAATTCCGTTGGAGTGTACTCCCAAAAGGCGACGAAGCACTTCTGGGGTCATCAAAGCATCTTGGTTGATGGCTGGGGCTGATCTCAAGGTCTCGATTGGCTGTCCGAACAACACGACAGGCTGTCGGCGTCGGGCTCGTCTTCTCCTCTCGCTGGGGCTCGACGAACCAGCTCTCCACGAGCTGCGATCAGATCAATGGTGATTTGATCGAATAGTGCCTCTAGTGCACCTACATAGCGCACTAGGTGCAATAATGCAGGATCCGTCTCGTGATCTCCGTTGGCAACTTGGGGTGGTCTACCATATCCTTCACGGCTGGGGTAGTAGTAGAACGAGCGACAGTTAACTCTGGGCGACAACTGCCGGAGTTGAACTGTAGCCTCTCGAGCAGCTAGCTGGATGGCTTGTGGCTCGAAGGAAGTTGTCCTTCCGGTGAACCTGTAGGGGCGTTCTGGAGATGGACCCCTACCGTAGATGTGCACAGTGGCCCAGAATTGACGGCTTTCTCCGCCCATGGGTCCTTGGTACACAACATATTTTGGGGGCTCTTCTAACGCATAGGCACGATGGGTGAGGTTTGCGAGTATGGTCACAAAACCTCCAAGGTTGGTTGCTGTGGTCTCATTGTGCACTACGGGACCAGGCATTATGGCTTGGTTTGGGTAAAGGCTGTGCTGTGCTGGGTTGAGGCTAGCGTGCCCTTTTATAGAAAAAGGGAACAGAGTCTTCCTTCGCACGCTTGCGAATGAGACAATATAGGCATTGGTCACTGGCGCGTGATCGACAGGCCTGGTTGATAGGTTGGGCACCGACTGCCAAAAGTGTCGGGGTCACTATGTGGCTATCTTGCACGAGAAGCTTGGCTGGGTTTTGGTTATGGTCTGGTGGTTTGGCTTACCTAGGTTTTTCAACCTGGCTAAGATAGGATTAGCCAATGGTCAGCCTGGCTCTGATACCAAGTTTGTGGCGACCGGTTTTCTGGGTATTAATTCCCAGAAAATGGCCCTTGTGCTCATCAGCCCCAGGATTACTGTTAGCTGATGAGGCACCAACTTGATACAGAAATTCCAAGCAAAACACGAAATATGTAGTATAAGACCATTCTGGTCTGTGAGTACAACAAATGGTTTCTAGTGGTTGATGGCGTAAGCGGGTTGTGAATCATCAGTGTCTATGGGACTCCATTTCCCACAGGAACAACTGACCAGGTTAACTCCTATCTTCGTGGGGCTGCTATCACCGTTGCTTAGGTTCCGGGGCTGTCATCACGGTCGCTCCTCTCCGCGCAAGAAATCTGGCCAAGACAATATCCAGGGACAAGCCAGTGAGTACTTTGAATGTACTCGCAAACATTAGGAACACGGGTATAATATAACAACGATGTTCTGAAATATTTTTTGCTCACGACGTCAGTCACAAAAGATAATAAAAACTCTGATGCATGCAAGCAGGTCATTTATGAATATGCAATAACATATTAATAATAAAATGCACCGATCGGGTGTCTGGAGCGACGCCTTGAAAGGTTAGTAAACAAAGAGAAATGCCTCAGTGGGGCGTCTCAGCGACACCACATAAAGGGCTTATAAAGAAAATAAATAACAACATGCCACAGTCGGGCGTCTGAGCGACACCGCATAAAGGGCTTATAAAGAAAATAAATAACAACATGCCACAGTCGGGCGTCTGAGCGACACCGCATAAAGGGCTTATAAAGAAAATAAATAACAACATGCCACAGTCGGGCGTCTGAGCGA
>NC_057807.1:16749022-16760652 GCF_018294505.1 Triticum aestivum | reverse complement strand
AAATAAATAACAGCATGCCACAGTCGGGCGTCTGAGCGACACCACATAAAGGGCTTATAAAGAAAATAAATAACAGCATGCCACAGTCGGGCGTCTGAGCGACACCACATAAAGGTCTTATAAAAAAATAACAGCATGCCACAGTCGGGCGTCTGAGTGACACCGCACAAAGGGCTTATAAAAATAAATGTAGTGAATATCCAGGAGGTAAAACCATCCCAGGGATACTCAATATTTCAAATAATACAAAGGGGTTAGTCCATAAATAAAAATAATCATAATCATCATAAGTCTCAACTCATGATCCCAGTTCTGGTTTAACAGTTTTCTCCTCCGAAGACCGACACTAAGACCGACACTTGACCCATCCCAGACTGTAATCCTTAACCATGGACACGGCTATTCGAATAGTTTTAATCTCTACAGAGGGTGTACTCCTTACCCACGAGTAACGGATTCCTTTAGTCCATCGGGACTAATTCCGTCTACGGTCTTTTAAATGAAAATACACCTGACTTGCACACACCAGCTTAACTCACCGGTGTCTGGAATCACCCACGACACTCGTTAAGCCAAAACTCTAAGTGGGGAGGCTACAACCTCGATTAGCATGGGATCACAAAATTTATACCGCGCGCAAAACTGGGGAAGCTACCCCCTCGTCTACAACCGAAACACCCATGCCCCCTGACCGGATGACTAGCTTTAATCCATGGCCGTGGTACCCTCATCCCGGCCCCTCTGTACGGTGTGTGCTAGAAAGGGGTTGACAAATTACTGAACCGTACTCTACTTGTTGTAGAGACGAGTGGTAGTACGAAACAAGTATGGGGGTTACTGGAACATGACTCGATCTATGGTCGACTCAGGAGGTTTAAGTATTCCCTGCAAGATTAGCATAACGAGTATATTTCATCCAACAGACAGAATCACCACTCATCATACCCTTCATGCCATGCCAGACACACTCGTCTCAACGAGAAAACTAGGGACAAGCTCGGGTCTACCCAAGACAGAGGCTTTACCGTTATTCTTCCGGTAGGCACGAAAGGCATACGAGGATGATCACTATCACAAGCCTGTCCATTTCCAACAGCAAGGAATTTTCCAATGAGCATTCATGCAAATGATCACATCACCACATAAAATAACGAGTTCTACGTATTGAGGTGGTGTCATAATCGTGTCAAACAACGCATGCAAAATATTATGCTAGGGTTCAGAATGCTTGCCTTAAAGGTGTGGAAAGGCAGGGTGCACTCCAAAACTTTTGAAAGTTTTCTTCTCTCTCTCCAAAGTCCTATTTTAGATAAATTTGAATTAACACACAAACTCAAAACAGCACAAAAAGTTGTTTTGAAAATTTTTCAAATAAATCTTAAAATAAACTAGATTAAATTTGAGAGAGGTAGGAAAAAGAATCAATTCATTTGGAGTTATATTTAAAAAGTTATAGCCAGTCAAAGTTTAGTCAAATTCCTGGTTTTTAAATAAAAAAGAAAAGAAAACGTTTCGAACCGGTACACGTCGAAGACGTAGTTTGAGATTTACGTCTTCACTTAACCCACGTGGACTGGGGCGGGGTCACTGACAGTGGGTCCAGGGGGCCCACTGGTCAGGTTTGACCAGTCCATCTCTCCCTCCTCTTCCTCTGCCTGAACGAAGGCGAGGCGACGGCGATCAACGCCGTCGAATGGCTGCTCCCCGCGGGCTCCAGAGGGTCGGGATGGATCTGCAAGACCGGGGCGGTCCTCCCGGTGGTTGTTGGTTCGGCGGGGGTGGAGGAAGTCGCCGACGGTGAGTTTCGCGGCGGAGGAGACTACGGGAGCAAAGTGGTGTTGGGGCTGCGGTGGTTCCCGATCGAAATCGAGCAGGGGGAAGGGTTCACGGGAGGAAGAGATAGCTTCTGGTGGAGAGAGTGGAGAGGGGGAGGTCCTGGTGGTGCCGGAATGGCCGGGGCGGTGGCAGGAGTTGCCGGAGACGGGGAAGAAGGCCTCCCTCCGACGATTGCAGGCTGTGGGGTTGCCATGAAGGTGGCCTGCGGTTGCCTCCGTGCTCGAATGGGTTCGGGGGCCTCCTTATATACCGCAACGAGGTCGGTTAGCGGCGTCTGGATAAGTTCGTCGGCGAACCGCCTCCCTGTAGCGCCAGGGCGTCGTGGCGACGACGAGAGCTGGAGGACACTCGAGAGGATGAGAATGAGAGCAGGGGCAGGTGGCGAGCCGGGGTGGCTCGGGCGGCGCCGACCGGGCAGAGGCGCACTACGGACGCCGACGTGCCGCCAAGAGTGCCCTGACGGCGGCGCTGTAGAGTGCCAGGGCGTCTTGGCGTGTTGCGGTGAGAAGGGGAGTGCGTGGCGCGGCTCTGTGGCGTGGGCAAAACCAGGGGCGCGACGTGGCGGCTCGGGCGCGGCACGTGCAAAACGCGGACTCTGCTCGCGCCCAGAGCACGCACGGGACGTGCTTGACGAAATGCCAGGGCGTGTTAGAGGTCTCGGGTGAGGCTGGGAATTAGCAGACCTAGGTTATGAGTAGCTAGAAGTCTATTGGACAAGGTAGTTAGGCAAGGGAAGCAAGATCACAGTGCAACCTAAGACTTATGTCAAAACTGGTCATGCCTATAGGGTGCTCGACAGAATGCCACATGCACCTAAACTGGTCATGCCTATAGGCATTTCTTGGAGTGGTCAAATCTTCTAGAGTGGGGTCTCTTTAGATGAAAGAGAGGGTGGTGAGGTTAGTTTGCCAAAAGGAGAAACTTGCTAGTGCAAGTTTTGCAAAAGTTCAGTTTTGGACAGAAAGAATAAGGCATGATTGCATGTACTAGAATTGCTCCAATGAGTCCAACCTCTTGAACTTAAGGTTCTAGCAGGAAGGGCTACAAGTGGGAAAGAGAATAACAGCAAAAGGAGCAAGTTATAATATAGCTGTAGTACAATCCAACCAGTTGGACCAGAATGAGGATGAGGATGGTTCACTCAATTTTTCCAAAGAACATCACTAGGTTTTTGCTAAAAGTTGATTAATTTACTCCTGTTGACATCCCAAAATTTTGGTAGAAGTTTTAAGGAAATATTTAAATAGGTTGTAGTGCAAAACTGTCCTCTGGACCAGATTTGAAAACATGGTGTAGAACTCAAAATATCCAGGTAATGAAATATATTTTTGCATAAGAGTGTTTTGTAAACATCACATGACCTCTCTAAATTTTGGTGGAATTTTTAAAAGAATTTATCAAAGGGTTGCAGTGTAAAAGAGGCCTTGAAGCTTAGAAAAATCATTTTTACAGAAATAAGTCATCAGGGAAAATAATTATGCAAATAATCCCACTGATAAAAGAATTATTTTATTTGAGAGGGAAAATTAAGTCCAACAATGATTGAAAAGATTTCACTTGGGGTAAAACTCCATAGCAATAAAGAAAAGAGTGGTTCTGAAATCAGAAGAAAATACAGAAAATAAAAGTTTTAGTTTCTAGGCAAAATTTTAATTAATAAAACAAGGTTAAAATTTTGGGGTGTCACAACACTACCCCCCTTAAGAAAAAATCTCGTCCTCGAGATTTGTTAAGAGTTGTTTGGAAAGAACCATTCCTGTTAGTAGAAACTAAAAATTTATTTATAGCACAAATTATTTGACTAACAATGATAAAGGCTTGCGAAACAAAGTGATCAGAGGGCCGGGTAGCTACTGCGTGGTCAAGCGAAGGCCTTTAAAGCCGCCCGATCTCCCAAGCACCGCCGATACACTCAACTTTTGACCAGGCACTTCTACCATTGCCTTTTAACTGGTGTCGACATTGGCCTATAAACGCAGCGTCCGGTGGACTGTTCAGTCCATTCTCTGCCTCTTCGTCGATGGAGTACCCTTTGGAAAATCCCCCGGTTGATCCTCTTCCGGGCTCATGGACGGAGATGGAGCTGGCCATTGTGGAGGCTGCGCGGGTGCGCTTGTTCATGAGGGAGCCTCCCTAGGGGTTAGCAGAGCTGGAGGACAAGCATCACCACACCATAAGCGTGTTCATAGAGGAAGGTGGACGTGCCCAGGGCGATTCCCGTGGCGTTGTCCATGGGCGTGTCTGTGCCGGTGGCCAGGACGTTGATGGTCTCGGTGGGGTCGAAGTGGTGGTCGGAGTGCTGGTGGCCACTGTTATACATCACCATGGACGTGCTCACGGTTGTAATTAGTTTTAGAAGATCTATGAATGTAAGTCGCAGGTGACAGATTTCCGTCTTGCTTTTATTGGAAAAGATCAAAGCTTTTGGATTTGTTGCCCGTGTTGATTTTTCACATTCAACAGCCATGCCCATGAATGATTTTAATGAGTGCCAAGTACAGCCGATGCTGCCGGACGTAGCAACGACGATCACGCTGCCCGGAGACAGGATGGTCTGTTACGAGAAAGCAATTGCAGCTATGGAACCCACCTCGGGCTACAGAGATTCCACAGTGAAGATGGGACGGGCGTTCCTTCGCGAGCCATCCCGGATGACCCTTGTGGTTAGCCTGCTGTGTTGGTGCTTGTGTTGGGGAAGTGGAGGTGCCTTTGCCATCCGGTCTGCTACTGTTGCGGCCCCTGCCCAGATGCCATGTTTTGGAATGCCTGACCGACATTTGGACACAACGTTGTGCCTCTCTGTCGTTTTGTTGTGCGTGTGTTCTGCATCTACCCTTTGATAATGTTCTTTACCTTGATCAGTTGATTGTACGCTCGGTTCTTTTTTCCTTGTCTTCTGTGTGGTTTGTGTCGGGGTGTAATACTTGGCTATTGAGTTGCTCTGGCCGGCCGAAGAAGCACATGGGCAACCCATGCATCGTCGAAATTTTGTTGTCTAGCTTTGCAGTTTATTCGAATGTTGGCATGGTCCGTGTTGGATCATGCCGGGCACTTACTTCATGTTTGCATTCATGGGTGTGTAGCGGCCATGCTCCAGGTACTTTTCTCTTGTGGTTTACCATAGTCTACCAGGGATACGTCCTACGGAATGGATGGACCCCATGCTGCCTTTGTCGTGATGATGGACAGGTGCGATGGCGTGAATGGGGCGTCCGTCATGACCAACTTAAAAATATAGACGGATCCTCACATGCTATGACATGCTAGATAAGTGTCAGTGATGATGTTGATGAAATAGTGTCAGGCCGGCACGAATTGCCATTGCATGCCCGGCTAGCAAGGGCTGCCTAGACGGAAGGTCCAGGTAGCAGGTGCATCGTCGTATGATAGAGCGAAAGAGAGCTTTGCCACGAATAACGACAAGAGTCGTTGACCATCTCATCCTACGCCAGGCCGGTGTGCATGATCCAATAGGCGACCACCTTGCCGTATGATCTAATAAGCAGAGTCTCCTTTCCCTCATTGCAGAAGATGAACGTTGCTAGATCAGGACCTAACAGCAGGGTGCGCTCGTCGAATGTTGCTAGTTTCTACCTTACCAGCTGTGTTCAGCCCGAGTGCTTCTCGCATCCTGTTACTAGTGGCATCCTACTAGCAGTGCGCCAGCCAAACGCTGCTAGTAGGCACTTACATGCGCTGCTAATGAGGGGGGGGGGTCCTGTACTAGTGCCTAGTTCAAGGTATTCCATAGTGTTCTGTAATTGTGACATTTATTTGCTTGATTCTGGGTGATCTCCCATCACATGCATTATTATCTCTTCGTCCACCTTGCTCTTGTAAAATATACCGAAGGACCATATGGCTTATTACCTTCCCACTTGTTGTAAATGCAAGGTCATGGTCAAGGGAAAATATTTTTCTCTTTAGCCATGCATGAGAAAAAGACCTCCCGAAATCCTCCCTCCATGTGCCCATATTAGCTAATAGATGTTACATGGCCCAGTGTCATTCAATGATACACCATGGTGAACCATGAAAATATGCGTGTGCTTTCATTGATTTCAGCATTCCGCTCACAAGGTTGAGCACAATTTACACTCTAGAGTACTTCATAAATTCAGGAATAATGCGAGCACCAGGACTTGAACCCTGATGGGCTGGGGATACCACTGCCCCTGTAACCATCCAACCACATGTTGGCTCTCTCATTTCTCATGTCTTGTACGTATAACTAGGCTGCCATATGCTATATAAATCCATATAAGAGCTTAGGCCAACTCTAGCCGATTCCCTAAAATATAGAGGAGGATCTAGTCTACTAAATTTAGTGGAATAAAATTATACTACTCTGTGGCCGCACCTACCCTATCCCCTAAACTTAGTGGAGTAAAATAAATTGCATAGGTTATGCGTCCTAGCCGCATGAACTTCAAACACTTCGCAATATGTACCATAAAATATTCAAATTTAAACATGTATAACGTAATCGTTAACAAGCATATAGTTTCATCAATCATGCATAGTTCATCCAAAAGGCATCACTTGAAACACAATGTTTGGTCCAAAATCACCACAAAGATAGCATGTGTATGTTGTGGGTCGAGCCAACCAATGGATGGGGCAGCCGGACGCACCAGAGGAGTGTCCGTAGGGGTGGGTGAAGACGCTGCACGAAGCATCGAGCGTGGATGGGGTGCCGGAGTGGCCGTTGGTTTTCTAGCTCTCTTGGCGCCGGCTGGAGGGTGGCCGAGCATTGCCAGAGAGGCAGTCGCCGCCCTGGTGGCCTTTGGTGCGGTTGGAGCTGGTGCTTGTGGCCGGTGGAGGTTTTTCATCCCCAACTTTTTTTCTAGCGTGGGGGTAGTGTCCAGCAGCGACAAGCCGATGCCGGTGGAGGAAGCGTCTTGGCTATCCATTCCGGCGACAAGGCCGGTCATCACTGGAGACCACGATGCATGGGGGCAACAGCGGCGGGAATGGCGGAGCCACGAGGGCGGGAGAAAGAGGCACACAACTTTTACTTGGAGATGCAAGCGCTAAGTATATTTAGGCGGCTTGGAGGGGGTTTTCGGCGAGGGAGTAAAAATTATCCTCCCTTATAGATTTTAGTAGTTCAGATAGGTACCTCATCTAAAAGCAGATACCACATGCAGGCATATGCTACAATTGGCACCAAATCATTACATATAACATATGCATGTCTAAAACAATACATGATTCCAAACTCTAAAGGTTCATGATAATTTAGTCTAGTTATTAGCACAACAATATCAAGTAATTTTGGTACCAGAATATAGGAGAAATCTTGTATCGTGCGAGGGTACATACTGAGTGAACCAGAGTAAGAATCTAAGATATCAAATTTTAACAAGCTTTAAATTACTGTCAGGTATATTTGGCAACAAAGATCGATTGAGAACTCTGGCGTATATGGAAAACTATAGAATAATTACACTTTTATCATTGTCAGTACTAAGTGCATATTGCAAAAAAAGTATTAGCGCTATCGTATTACTTATAGCTCTTTAGAAAAGAGCAACACCTCATATATTGATTAAATTAAAATATTGTTACAATCTTTCATTATAGGATATGCCATGAGGGCGGAACACTACTAACAAGAATCCCATCAGAAAAGTTATCAAAACTAAACTTTGCTAACTCATGCACCACCACATTTGTGTTCCTACTTATCTTAACAAATTTAAAACTTTGAAGAAGTTTTGTGATGCTCGGCACTTCTTCAGATCAACAAGCGGGGGTCTGTCAAGGAGCTCATTTGCCAGGAAAAATCATACACAAAGGAACAATCAGTTACCAGAATAAAAAATCAATATCCGATGAGTTATCCGAAGTTAATATTATATGTTTCTCAACCAATCAACACATCCGGGAAGTTTTCAAACGAAAATAAATCTCATGCAATTTATCGACAATCATCTGATACAAAAATATGTTCCTTAGTTCAAGGAATTCCATATTGGTTTGTAATTGTGACAATTATTTGCTTGGTTATGGTGATCTTCCATCACATGGACTATTCTCTCTTCATCTACCTTACTCTCATAAAATATACTGAAGGACAATATGGTTTATTGCCTTTCCACTTCCTGTGAATGCAAGTTGAGTGTCAAGGACAAATCTTTTTTTTCTTTATCTGTAAATGAGAAAAATACCTCCTAGTATCCTCCCTCCACGTGCCCATAATAGCAATAGACGTTCGATGGCCAATGTCATTCATTGATACACTATGGTGTACCATGCAGATATACGTGTGTTTTCATTTATTTCAACATTTTGCTCACAAGATTCAGCACAATTTACACTAGAGCCCTTCATGAGAGGCCTATATATACCTTACGAATTCAAGCTTCTTCTTGATTTTTTAGAGTCATACTCCTTCAAGGTGAGCTAGGAAGAGGAATAAATAGTCTAAGAGCCTTGTGAATGGAAACACAGAGGAAGCCCTGAGCTATCCGACTGCGCCTCTAGAACCAGAGGTGTATATCTGTTTTAGTGTTTCCCAATGCCTCCCATTCCTACTGTTCTTAAGTTCTCCTTCCCCTTCATTTTACCTCAGGAAAATGTTTCCGTGGTGAAAGCTTAATAAATTTATGTATGTAATGTTTAGGTCATGAGGTCTTGAGAGCGAGTAGGGAAAAGAAAGCCATGAGTATCTTAGAGCAATGGGCATGGGAACATGGAGGAAAGCCTAGACTTCTTGGCCTCTAAATTTAGGGGCCAAGACTGTTTTGTATTTTCCCGATGCCTCTCATGCCTATTATTCTTAGATATTCCTTCCTTTTCCTATTTCCTTGCGTGATTATCTTAAAAATTGTGCACATTTTAGGTTTAGATGATGGGGACGTGAAGGCAAGTGGAAGAGGAAGAAAATGAGCATCTAAGAGCATTGGGCATGGGAACATGGAAGAAGGTGTCTAAACTAGTGTGTCTCTCTACAACTAGGCCAACCTTTTTCTTCGGAATTTTCTCAATGCCTCCCATGCCTGTTGTTCTCAGTTACTCCCTCCTCTCCCTTATGATGTGCAAAATTGTTGTGAAAGAAGTGACAATAGATATCTTCGTGACAATAGAATTGTTGTGAAATAAGAGGGACATCCACGCGCGCTCCTCCTCCGCCGCCCGCCTCGCTACGCCTCGTCACGACGCGCCGCGCCGCGCCGCGCCGCAAGTTGCGGGAATGAGCCGAGCCGATATCTATATTTTTGCCACGCACTACGGGTATACGAAAGGTCACTCGGGAGCTAGAAAGTTTTTGCTGTAGTGGATATTGAAAACGAACGCTGCACCCTTCGGCTGCTAACTGTTCCTTTCGTCTCCCGCGTTCCCTTCGGCTCCCGGCGCAGCCTCTCGCCTCCTTCTCTTGCGCCTATAAAAGGGAGGTCGCTCCTCTCAGAGAGACGCACCAGAACTCACTCTTCCTCTCGCCACCGGTTCCTGAACACAGCCTTGCTGCTACGATCTTCCTCATCCTGGCTTGCGGCGTGCACCACACGTCGGGACAGTAGGCCTCCGAAACCGCACCTCTTTGAGTCCTGTATGGGAGAGGGTGATAAGGTTTTTGGGCAGCGCACTGCGCGACTACTGACTTCTTTGTCACGGACGCCCCGTACTCCAACGACTACTTCCCTGACGACGACTACTTCCCCGACGTCGACAACCTCCTCGGTGATATGGAGGACACAGACCCCAAGTCCAGTGCCTCTGCTCCTGCTGTTGTCCCATACTTGTTCTTATTTTTCCTGTTAGAACTCCTGCAACAGTTCCTTGTTCTAGTGTTTGCCCTAGATATGTTAGGCTCTACTTTATATATGCATCTTGATCTACTGTCTACTCTAGAGATGATCGGTTCTAGCTCATATATGCAGATATTATTTTCCTTCTCTTAGTCAAATCGCATGCCTTGTTTTATCACTGTTGTACTAGTCATGCTTTATCTAATATTTTTTTAAATAAAATCATTCGGTAAATTGCTCATATTTCCAACAGAGCCCATTAGGCCAAATTAAATAGCAGCTCGCTGAAATCATTATGGGAGCACCGTGCTATGATGTGTAGCGCTCTATGTAGGATTGGAAGAGTATTTGACAGCTGAAAATGCTCAATACGGTGGATCCGATGGCTGAAGATGCTAGTGGGGTCTAAGGGGGCTGGAAAACTACACAGTTGTAATGTTTTTTTTGCGGGGACAGTTGTAATGTTTCTAATAAAACCATATATAACCAACTTGCATTTGTGCATGCCCTCAATGCATCACCCCACGTGAACTTCATTGTTCACAACGTGACACTAGGACAATGGATGTCAATACGTGGTACACCAAATATCTCTATAAATTGTTCGACGATCCACACTTCCAAATCAGAAATCTTGTAATCGTACACAAGGAGCACGAGCAGGGAAGAGAAAGAAGTGGGTCTAAGAGGTGTAGGAATGGGAACATGAAGAAAATCAACTGTAATGCCTCCTCTAGTATTGGAGGGGAGAAATGGTCTGATGTTTCTGATGCCTCCCATTCCTCTTACTTTTTGCTCGTATAATTTACTTGGTTAAAAAATAGTTCTCCCTGCAAAAGAAAGAAAGATAGCAAACAATTCTACATGGATGGTTGTGAGGGGTCCCAATAGTGAGTCGGAAGGAGGAAATTTAGAATCAACGAAAAAGGAAAACTATAATTCTTTTTCCTCCACTACAATTTCGAGTAGAGATATAACATTGTATTTTCCCTAATGCATGTCACATTCATAATGTTGTTAGATGCTCCTTCTCTTCCTTTTGGCTTGCACATATACATGTACACCATCTTTAATACTGCGATTAAGGCTGTTCAATACCGCTTTTGATTAACCCATGAAATCAATTGTAAGTAGCGTCCACCTTTCTTCTTTAGTCCCAAAACTATAACTACTAGACTAAAATAAATGAACAACACTTTCAACGCTCTGAACTCAAACCGACTCTGACCGTATCTACAAACCAGCTTTCATATTGTTCGTGGATGCTCTCTACCTTTTTCCTTTGGCCTGCACATATACATGCACAACCTCTATAAAATTTTGCCAAGGCTGTTCAATAACAGTTTTAAGTAAACCCGTGTAAACAAATCCTAAATTGTGTTAATCTTCCTTTATTAGTTTCAAATGGAACCATAGTCCCAAACTTATTGAGATCGCACTAAACGAAGAAGCGCATTTACATTCCATTAAGTAAAATAATATACAATTATGTGCTTTGGATGCAGTCCATGGTGTAGTCAAGCTCTCCCTTTTATAAAGAAGAAGAAGAAGATATAAATTGTTGTAAAGGAGAATCCAAACACACGATTGACATTATCTAACTTCATTTAACTACCACTATGTTGAATACTTCCTTCACAATGTCCTTCGGCTTCGGAAAGTAATACCCTAGCGCCGCCTTAATGCATGGCGTGCGGATTCCACTTCGAGCGCTCACCCGCAGCCTAGGCATTATTCGCCCCACCTTGTCGTCGTGGCAACTTCTTCACGCGAGCAGGGCGAGTGAGGAGTAATGGCCACTACTCCACATTTTTGTTGTGCCTGAAAATCTCCTACTCCTCAGTCTGTGCCTGCCTTCCAGCTTCTCCCTACAAAATTCTGAGTTGAAGATGTGTTTGACATCGTAGCTTCTCGGTTCAATGTGCCGCGCCTCGAGTACCGGGCGTGGCCGTCCTTCTCTCGCCGCCGCGACAGTTCCTGGACGCCACGATGAATGGAGCCGACGTCCTCGTTGCTCGGGCTCCGGCTCGCCGACTCTCC
>NC_057807.1:16741890-16747815 GCF_018294505.1 Triticum aestivum | reverse complement strand
AACTTGCGCCGGTTCGCCCCCCGGCGGCTTTTTTTCGCCGCCCTGTGGGCCGAACGGCTGGAGATGCTCTGACAAGGCACTTCTACAATTTCCTTTTAATTGGTGCCGGCGTTGGCCAATAAACATAGCGTCCAGATGGGGTACTTCGTTGGTCCACTACCGTATGACTCTTTGATCCATTCCCCGCCTCCTCGTCGATGGCATACCAGTCCCAGGTTGATTTTCTCGCTGGCTCATGGGCAGAGATGGAGCTGGCTATTGTGGACACCGTGGGTGGGCTTGCTCATGTGGGACTGTGGGAGCCTACCCAGCGGTTAGTGGAGCTGGAGGAGGAGCATCACCATGCCATAAACGTGTTCATAGAGGGTGTTGGCCGTGCCCATGGGGATTCCCAGGGCCATGCCCGTGGTGTCGGCCATGGGCGTGTCCGTGCCGGTGGCCGGGACATTGATGGTGTCCGTGGGATCCAAGTGAAGGTCGAAGTGGTCGTGGCCACTGTTATTCATGGTGTCCGATGTGCTCATGGTTGTAATTAGTTTTACATGTTCTATGAATGTAAGTCGCAGCGCGGCAGATTTACCGATTGCGTTCATTGGAGCAAAACTGAAGCTTTTGGATTTGTTGCCCGTGTTGATTTTTCGCATTCAACAACCATGAACGAGCTTAATGAGCGCCCGGTACAGCCGATGCGGCCGGACGTGGCAATGACGATCATGCTGCCCGGACACACGATGGCACATGACGAGAAAGTGATTGCAGCCACGGGACCCGCCTCGGGTTGCGGAGATCCCACGGCGAAGATGAGACAGGCGTTCCTTCACGACGCCTTCTCGGATGACGCTTGTGGTCAGCCTGCGTTGTGTTGGTGCTTGCGTTGCGGAATTTTTATCGAAAGAGATCACGTGCCCAACGAAATTGCCAGAAAAAACCCCTCTAAATGAAATTGGCAGAAAAGACCCCCTAGACCATAGTGGCAGACGCGCCAGATGATACGCGACACATGCCATGACGCTGTGAGGTGGCAGGCCCTGCCGCCACCGCGCCAGGCGGCAGGTTGCCCATAACCAAAATCGGCAGTCATGGCGGAACATGGCTGGCGTGGTGAGCCTCGCCGCCTCAGGGGCGGGCGGCAGCACTGTAGCTGCTGGGCCGTGCCGCCTCACAGGCTGGCGGGAGCATTCAAGTTTCAGTCTGACTGTCTCTATGAACGTACCTATTGTTGCTTGCTAGCCAGCTGGCTAGCAAACGGTCGACTGCATGTGCAGCGCTGATATACTATTTAATTTAGGTACATACACATGGAATGAAGTACATGTACATAAAAAACTACATACAGATGAATAAGTACACAGCGAACGATTAGTCGACCTGTTGTCTCAATCATTTTAATTTCCAAATATATTGTGTAATAATCAGTATGTTAAAGCTAGCTAACAACTGGCATGGCAGACGTACGTGCATCCATGCAGCAGCTGGTCTTGCACTGCATGTCACATGCATGAGATTGCCCGAGGAGGAAGGCAGTAGTTTGTTTATGGGTGGAAACTGGAAATTAGTAAAACCAAGGAAAGAAGGAGCTTCATGCATGTATGATCTGTCCATACGTACACTGCTGCCGCGAGCCCGTGAGGCAGCAAGGCCCAGCAGCTACAGCGCTGCCGCCAGCCACTGAGGCGGCATGGCCCACAACGTCAGTGACTGCCGATTCCGGTTATGGGCAGTCTGCCGCGGTGGCAGCCCCTGCCGCGCTGGCAGCCCCTGTCGCCTCGCATCGTGGCGACATGCAGTGGCGGAGCTTCACGGGAATTGCTGGGCGGGTCCAATATTAGTTGTACACCAAAGAGATTTGCATTGGTTGGGCGGGCCAGGTCACAGGTTTGCCCAGCCGTAGCTCCGCTACTAGCGGCATGTGTCACGTGTCGCCTGGCGCGCCTGCCGCCACAGTGCAGGGGTCTCTTTCGATAATAATTCGCGTTGCAGCAGTGGAGGTGCCTTTGGCATCCGGTCTATCATTTGGTTGTGCGTGTGTTTTGCGTATGCCTTTGATGGTGCTCTTCCCCTTGATCGGTTGATCATCTGCTCGGTCCTTTTTTGCTTGCCTTCTGTGTGGTTTGTGTCGGGGTGTGCTACTTGGCTATTGGGCTGCTTTGGCCAGCCAAAGAAGGACATGGGCAACAATCAACCCATGTATCGTCGAAATTTAGCTGTCTGGCTTCGCGGATTATTCAGATGTTCGCGTGGGCCAGGTTGGATCGTGTCAGGCACCTGCTTCATGTTTGCATCCATGTGTGTGTAGCGGACATGTTCCAGGTACTTTTCTCTTGTGAGTACCATAGTCTACAAGGGATATTCCCACAAAAAAAGAAAAAAAAGTCTACAAGGTATACGTCCTATGAAATGGATGGACCCCATGCTGCCTTTATCATGATGGTGGGCAGGTGTGATGGCACAGATGGGGCATCGTCGTGACCAACTTAAACATACGATGGACCCTCATATGCTATGACATGCTAGATACATGCCAGTGATGATGTTGATGACCTGGTGTGAGGCCGGCACAGACTGCGAAGGCCTGCCCAGCAAGCAAGGGCTGCCAAGAAGAAGCTCCGGGTACCTGGGGCATCGTCGTTTGCACAAATAACGAGAAGTGTCGTTGACCGTCACATCCTATGCCAGGCCCGCGTGCACGATCCAATAGGCAACCGCCTCATCGTACGATCTAATAAGCAGACCCTCCTTTCCCTCATTGCGGCAAACGAACGCTACTAGATGGGACCTAACAGCGGCACGTGCTCGTCAAACGCTGCTAGTTTCTACCTTACCAGCACTGTTTGGCCCGAGCGTTGCTAGTATCCTGTTACCAGCGGCGTCGTACTAGCAACGCGCCGGCCAAACCCTGCTAGTAGGCACTTACGCGCACTGATAATTGGGGGTTCTTGTACTAGTGCCTAGTTCAAGGCATTCCATACAGGTCTGTAATATTGACATTTATTTGCTTGATTCTCGTGATCTTCCATCACATGGATTATTCTCTCTTCGTCTACCTTGCTCTCTTAAAATATACTGAAGGACCATATGGTTTATTACCTTCCAACTTGTTGTAAATGCAAGTTCAGGGTCAAGGAAAACTCCTTTTCTCTTTAGCCATGCATGAGAAAAGGATCTCCCTCCATGTGCCCATATTAGCAATAGATGTTACATGGCCCGGTGTCATTCAATGATACACTATGGTGCATTGGAGATATGCATGTGTTTTCATTGATTTCAGCATTTGCTTACAAGTTTGAGCACAGTTTACACTATAGAGCACTTCATAAGAGGCCTATATATACCTCCCGACTTCAAGCTTCTTTCTGTGTAATATTCCTTCAATGTGAGCTAGGAAGAGGAAGAAATAGGCGAAGAGCGAACATAATGGAAACACAGAGGAAACTATGGGCTATCCGCCTACACCTCTAGAAACAGAGGTGGATATCTTCCTTAGTGTTTCCCTTGCCTCCCATTCCAATTTTTCTTAGGTTCTCCTTCCCCTTCCTTTTACATCATGAGGAAGTGTTTCCATGATGAATGCTTAATAAATTGTAAAGTTTATATCATAAGGCCTTGAGAGAGAGTAAGGAAAAGGAAGCCATGAGATCTTAGAGCGGTGGGCATGGGAACATGGAGGAAAGCCTAGATTTCCTGGCCTCTTAATTTAGGGGCAAAGATTGTTTTGTGTTTTCCTGATGCCTCTCATGCCAATTGTTCTTAGGTATTCCTTTCTTTTCCTATTTGCTTGTGTAATTATTTTAACAAATATGCGCATTTCGATTTAGATGATGGGGAAGTGATGGGAAATCAGGAAGAGGAAGAAAATGAGCATCTAAGAGCATTGAGCTTGGGAACATGGAGGAAGGCCTAAACTGGTGTGTCCCTGTCCAACTAGGGTTCAACATCTCTTTTGGAATTTTCCCAATGCCTCCCATGCCTATTGTTCTTACGTGTTCCTTCGTCTCCCTTATGACCTGCAAAAATGTTGTGAACGGAATGACAATGTACATCTTCGTGGCTTCAATTTTAGTTCTGGTTGGGCTTCTGTTTTACTTCTATTGCTTTGTTCCTTTCACTGTTTTTGTGATAACTTAGGTTCCTTTTTCAAGCAATGGGCATGAGAACATGGAGGAAAGCCTAGACTTCTTGGCTTCTAAATCTAGGGGCCAAGATTGTTTTGTGTTTTCCTGATGCCTCACATGCCTCTAAATTAAACATGTTCTAACGTAAATGGATGTGTTGATTTGCTTGTCAAGATTTCATTTCTTGTTGGAACTATTGTTCCTTGGAGTTAACTTGGCACATGCTTTGCTTATTTATTTTCCATAGGAATTTATCAATATCATTTACCTGTGTGATGTGACTTGACTTGGCGTTGAGTCTTTTGCTGGCACGATCTTTCATCACATTACTCAATGAAATAGCAAGAACACGTCGACGAACGGTCGTCACAACAGCAGCATATGCAAAAGTAGTAGAAGGATTCTTCGGATCAACAATATGCAAGAAGACCAAAGAATACAACTTGCGAACGGAATCGATCAGATCGAACCATGCGCGTAGTAGCAACCAAATCTCTCAGATATTAGCAAAGAAACACAGATATTTGCCATGCCCGAACATGGTACTTTTCTGATATTTTCCTCAACTCCGATCAGAACAAAATTGTGCCTTACATGGTCGTACACAACCTCTTTTAGAGGCAACCCAAACATAAGAAATCCGACTACGAAAGACTCTGATTCTCTCTTGTATCCGAACTAATCAAGATTTTACTAATTATTGATTAGGCCACGTGATTACTTAGGATCCTCTTATCTAACCTAACAAAACTAGATAGACTAACGGATAATGTGACTAGTACTCCATGCATGCGACCTTCTGGACCCTAATAACGGACGGACATTCGATCTGGGTAGCTCTTAGAAGTAAACATTCCCTGCGAACCATCAATCTAATTGATCGAACAAAAACATCCAATGTGGTTGTGACTCCAGGTCAAACAAAAACATTTCTTATTGCATATGGGATCAAAGCCTTATGGATTAAACTCCATGCATTAAAAACATCAGGACCCGATAAATTTGACTACACACATGAAGCAATATGAATTGGTACATAACCAATTTGACCTCTTCTTTCTTGGTTCTGTTGACAGGGAGGGGGTGTGATCCGAGTGTATGCTGCATCTCCCAGAAGAGGCGATTCCCTAGGCATGCAGGGTGCCAGGGGACTATGAGCTGACTGTGTTGTATCTACTCAGACATACCTATTGTGAATTTGGTCATGCGATTGAGTGACCGCTAAATTCCTATTTCCTATTTTCTTGTGCAATTATTTTAACAAATGTGCGCATTTAGGTTTACATGACAGGGACATGATGGCAAATCGGGAAGTGGAAGAAAATGAACATCTAAGAGCATTGGAATGGGAACATGGAGGAAGGCATAAACTAGTGTGTACCTGTGCAACTAGGGTCCAACATTTGATTTGGAATTGTACTGATGCCTCCCATGCCTATTCTTCTTAGGTTCTCCTTCCTCTCACTTATGATATGCAAAAAATATTGTGAATGGAGTTAAAATAGACATCTTCGTGGCATCAATTTTAGTTTCTGGTTGTGCTTCTGTTTTAGTTATATTGCTTTGGTCCTTACACTATTAGTTTGGATAACTTAGGTTTCTTTTCAGTTTTGATTGGACTTTTTTGTATACTTTGTGTCATCCTGACATCTTCCTTTATCATAAAACAACAATCATTTTGGTGCGTGTTCTAGAAAAAAGACATGCACCGTACGATGCTTGGTCTCAGAGTTAATCATATGCAACCGATAACTCAGATACACTTCCAAGTTGCCATCAAACTGCGTCATATGGTTTCTCACAAATATTTTGA
>NC_057807.1:16733457-16737628 GCF_018294505.1 Triticum aestivum | reverse complement strand
TGGAACAAGACTCGATCTATGGTCGACTCAGGAGGTTTAAGTATTCCCTGCAAGATTAGCATAACGAGTATATTTCATCCAACAGACAGAATCACCACTCATCATACCCTTCATGCCATGCCGGACACACTCGTCTCAACGAGAAAACTAGGGACAAGCTCGGGTCTACCCAAGATAGTGGCTTTACCGTTATTCTTCCGGTAGGCACAAAAGGCATACGAGGATGATCACTATCACAAGCCTGTCCATTTCCAACAGCAAGGAAATTTCCAATGAGCATTCATGCAAATGATCACATCACCACATAAAATAACGAGTTCTACGTATTGAGGTGGTGTCATAATCGTGTCAAACAACGCATGCAAAATATTATGCCAGGGTTCAGAATGCTTGCCTTCAAGGTGTGGAAAGGCAGGGTGCACTCCAAAACTTTTGAAAGTTTTCTTCTCTCTCTCCAAAGTCCTATGTTAGATAAATTTCAATTAACACACAAACTGAAAACAGCACAAAAAGTTGTTTTGACAATTTTTCAAATAAATCTTAAAATAAACTAGATTAAATTTGAGAGAGGTAAGAAAAAGAATCAATTCATTTGGAGTTATATTTAAAAAGTTATAGCCAGTCAAAGTTTAGTCAAATTCCTGGTTTTTAAATAAAAAAGAAAAGAAAACGTTTCGAACCGGTACACGTCGAAGACGTACTTTGAGATTTACGTCTTCACTTAACCCACGTGGACTGGGGCGGGGTCACTGACAGTGGGTCCAGGGGGCCCACTGGTCAGGTTTGACCAGTCCATATCTCCCTCCTCTTCCTCTGCCCGAACGGAGGCGAGGCGACGGCGATCAACGCCGGCGAATGGCTGCTCCCCGCGGGCTCCGGAGGGTCGAGATGGATCCGCAAGACGGGGTGGTTCTGAAATCAGAAGAAAATACACAAAATAAAAGTTTTAGTTTCTAGGCAAAATTTTAATTAATAAAACAAGGTTAAAATTTTGGGGTGTCACAACAAGGTGATGGAATAGCCCTCAAACGCCGATCCCAAGACCACCAGACAACGCAAGACGCATGCGACTACGCTACCGAAAGAAAGCACAGGAAGATCAGAGTACAACGCCACGCAACGCCCTAAACACCTAAACTCCACGACAACGCCCTCAGGAGGGAAAACGACGTGAACCGGTGCCGCTGCCGAGTCCACCATCGACAAGGGTTTTCACTCGGAACCCTGACACGAAGAGGAGCACCATGACGACGTCTTCAGGAAGAGAGCGGCGCCCGCAGCCGTCGGCGACAAAGCGCAGAGCTTTCGCTCGGCAGCTCCACCGTGTCACCATGAGGCCTCCAGGACATGCGCGATGAGGTCTGATCGCCAAGTCTGGATCGGGGTGTCCCCACTACCAATGGCAGAGGGCACCCGAACTATCCACCGCTACACCTCTTGCCACCCACACGACCAAGAGGAAAGCCATCACCACCGCCATGAAGCCCGCCGGAGAGCCAACCATGCGGACCACCATCCCGGGGTCGCCACCCCGACATCCATGTCACAGACACCACCCCCATCCACATCACGGAGCACCCACCACGGTAGGAAGAGTGAAAGGTGACTTCTTTCACTCCTAACCCGGCATTAGACACGGAGTCTGGGTCGGCGCCTCCAGCGTTGGAGGCGCCCATGCCTGTGTCCCCACCTAGTCCCAGTTGACCAGGGGAGACACAACCCCATGGCTACCGACGGTCGTCGCCGAGCTGACTCCCACGACGCCATGCCCGCGGCCTCTGGCTCCGATCTTCCTGACAGATGAGCATTGTCCCGACCACCACCATCAACCACTGTACCCGCAAGGAGATGACTTCCACTACTCGCGGGCACCACCTGGACCGCGCCCACCATTGCCTACCCAGAGCCGGAGCTCCGACCCATCCCAGGCCCCAAGCTGGTCCATTCGAGCACGAGCCCTAAGTCCTGGCCATATCCACGGCGGGAGATGCCCACGCCGCCGGCCCGGACCTAATTAAGAGAAGAGAGGAGCACCACCACCCGCACCCCGCCACCGAATGCAAACCACCACTGCCAGATCCGCATTGGCAGCCTCGTCGGACAGTGCCACCAGGCCGACCCGAACCACGGCAAGGCGCACACACGTCCTGCCAAGGTCCAGTAGACACACAGCCCGACAGATCCGCACCCAAGGCCGCCAAGCATGTCCCTGTCGTCCGACCAGCAAGCTGTGGCCATGTCCGCCGCCAACGCCCCACCACGCCAGGGGCCGGCCCAGCCAAGACGGCAGCAGCCCACGCCGCCTGCTGCCCCGCCGCCCCCGACATGCAAGAACGCCCCGCCACCAACTCCACGCAGCTGCCGCCGCTCCGCCGCACAGCTGCGCCCGTCGCACAGCCGCCTGGGTCACTGCCGCGCCGGCCTGCGCAAGCGCCATGCTCCTTGCCGGATTCTGTGTCTCGCGCCACAGGACACCAGGGGAGGAGGGAGAGGAACCCCGCCGACGCCGACGCCAGCCGGGCTTCGCCCGGCGGCGCCGTCTGGCGGCGGCAGGGAGGAGGGAAGGCGGGGAGGGGGTGATGGCGGGCGGAGGCTAGGTTTTCGCCCTGCCGCCCACGAGAGCGGCCGGGCGAGAGAACCGGGGAAATCATGTCTACTGAATAGTCTTC
This sequence comes from Triticum aestivum, assembly GCF_018294505.1. Classification (NCBI taxonomy): domain Eukaryota; kingdom Viridiplantae; phylum Streptophyta; class Magnoliopsida; order Poales; family Poaceae; genus Triticum; species Triticum aestivum. The sequence continues at coordinate 16,734,959 of NC_057807.1, read as the reverse complement.
CGGCAACATGTTATAGCCAGCAGATCACTATATTATTAACAATGCTCTTATGTGTAATGCACTCTCTCTTTAAGCATCATACCATACATAACCTTATTGCATTTGTGATTGCCATAAATGCACCACACCGCATGAAATTCAATGTTCTCAATACTGCACTGGGACAATTGATGTCGATATGTGGTACCCAGAATTTCTAAATTGTTTGATGGTCCGGACTTCCAAATTAGAAAATCTAGTAGTTGTACACAAGGAGTGCGACCTGGGAAGAGGAAGGAGCTGGTCTAAGAGGTGTAGGAATGGAACATGAATAAAATCAACTATGATGCTTTCAAATCTATTGTAGGGGAGAATTAATCTAAAGTTTCTGGTGCCTCCCATTCCTATGGATCTTAGGTTCCCCTTCCTCTTACTTTTTCCTTATACAATTTACTTGGTGAAGAAAACAAACAACCCTCCCTACAAAACATAAGAAGAAAACAAGAATCCTACTTTGATGGTCATGAGGAGTCTTAGTAGTTAGTCAGAAAGAGGAACATTTTAGAATAAACAAATACGAGAAAAACTATAATTCTTTTTCCGCCACTAAAATTTGGGATTGAGATATAACATTGTTTTTTCCTAACGCATGTCACATTCATAATGTTCTTACATATGTCCCTTCTCTTCCTTTAGGCTTGCACATATACATGCACAACATCTTTACTTTTGCGCTAAGGGTGTTCAATACTGGTTTTCAGTAAACCCATGGAAATCAGTTGTAAGTAGGATCCAACTTTCTTCATTAATTCCAAAAACAAAACCACCAAACTAAAAGAAATGAGCTACAATGTCCTTGCTTTGAATTCAAACCGACTTAGACTGTATCTATGAACCAATTTTGATATTGTTCTTATATGCTCTTTAATTTTTCCGTTGTCCTACACATATACATGCACAACCTCTTTATATTTGTACTAAGGGTTTTCAAATAACAGTGTTAAGTGAACCCATCAAAACAAGTCATAAATCGCATTCAACTTCCTTAATTAGTACTAAATGGACCCCTAGTACCAAAATATTAATCCTACTAAATAAATGAGCTTACTTACGTTCCATTAAGTTAGATAATCTACACTCTGTGCTTTGGATGCAGATATTACAATGTAGTAAAACTCTTCCTTTTCCAAAAAAAAGGAGATATACAATGTTGTAAAGGAAAGTCAAAACACATGGTTGACATTATCTAACTTCATTGAACTCCAAACATAGTTAATACTTCCGTCACAACGTCCTCGAGCTACATAAACGATTGTCGTGACACTGTTATCATCACGGTGTGTGCAAATAAGAAATTATGTACGTCACAAAAAAAATTAAGTGGCACCAGGAAGACATATTTGGCTCTTATGTTCTCTCTAGGGCGAATTTATTAGGAGAAGATGCATATCTTCAAGCATGTTGAACAAGCGTGAAGGATTTTAGCATGGATTAAACAATACCAGAAATTTATGTTCCTACAC
>NC_057807.1:16731026-16731479 GCF_018294505.1 Triticum aestivum | reverse complement strand
AACACCATAAAATTCGTGCTACATACCAATGTAGCATGAGGTGTATCCAGCAGGGAAATCTTCTTTGCAATCGCCGCTGTCTTGAAGGCATCTAGTACGAGAGAGACCAGGTACATGCAGCAGCGAGATTTGAAACTTTTATTGATGATCTCTCAATACAAATCCTAAAGAAGTTATAATTTTAGTGATGGCAATGAAAAACAATAGATGGTGACTGGTTCCCTCACGTGCTAGCTCTTGCCGACTGGGGAGAGCATTGACGACCGCTGATCCCAAATAAGCTGCAAGGAGAGTTAGAGGAGAGTGCAGATGATGCCTCCTATGAGATGTGAAGCTCCGCTTATCTACATGGCATCTCTCATATAGCTACGACGCGAGCGACTTTCCAGCAGGGAGCAAGAGGCCTGTTGGACTGCACTCAAAAAGGCCACTCATCGCCAACATCAAGGGCAC
>NC_057807.1:16726780-16728615 GCF_018294505.1 Triticum aestivum | reverse complement strand
ATTTTAACAGTGGCAGGGTATCTTTTCATAGGTAAGGTTTTTGGTTCGTTTTTAGTTTTTTTTAAAGTTGTTGTCACGGGAAGAGAAAAACAAAAAGGTTTTATGTTACATAATGGCAAAGGTGGGTAATTGGCCCGATTTTCTATTTCTATTAGTAAGAACAGCTGGTTGTGATTTACTGATGTATCAAATAGACGGTTAGATGTTACTGATTTTTAAAGGATTTTCTAGTTTATTTCTCTTTTTTATGGTTGGCCCGTAATGTACATCTAATTATTATTATATACTCCTATAAAGGAAGCTGGAGTACCCGCCTCCATGGGCTCACCACGGGCAAACAGCGCGTCCGTTGCTCGGTGGCATGCCGCGGATGCTACTTGGGGGGGGGGTGCTCCAAACCGTCTGGTCTGCCTTGAAGGCTTCGACCCAAGCAACACAGCTGGGCGGTCCATGACGAGTGGAACGTCCAGCTCGCCCAGGGCCACCGTCATTGGGCAATTCCCGTCGTGCACGCGGATGAGGGACCGCAAGCTTTCTTTCAAACGAAGCCATGCTTATGCCCGGCTGGTGACACTTTGGGTATTCATGGTTGTGCAGGTGACACTTTTTTTGCCTTCTCACATATGCTTCCGTTTTGAGGTTTATAGCACGGGGGTCTCCTGCATGATGACTATCTAGTCGGTGCAGGGTTGTTTGGCATGTGTGTCCCTTACCTGTCGGCTCCTCTATAACTTGTTATGGGGGGAACTTAGGGGGATCTGCGAACCGTTCGATCTGCCCGGCTGAACCGCACTCCGCATAGCTGGCTGGTCGGCCATCTGGACCGTTTCCCGGGTACATGTACCCGGGCGAGGTAGACGACCGTGATCGACTAGCGAGTACCCGGGGAACATCGGCCAACCAAGCAGCCACGGAGAGGGTTGACCAGGATTCATTTGGATAGAGAATAGATTTTGCAGTGTTTTTCCCTTGGGATGATGCACCGTGCATGGTTCATCCGAGCTATTGCAGTCGGCTCGCTCGTAAATCTACTGAGGTGGTGAGGAAATGTAAGATGGTCATTTTTCGGGTGCTGTTGCGCATTGTTGGGCTCATTCTATAGTGTTTATGATTGGTACAAGCACTGACATATATGGAGCATCCAGCTTGTGGGACTTAAAAATAGAGTGGGTGTTTCACGGTATAAAATTTGCATGCACTAAAACCCCAGGGGCATAGATTGGCGCATTCGACCAAACCCCAGCTGGTTATGAACGCTGGTTGGTTCTTCGTCTGGGGTCAGGTAATTTAATTCTTTGCGTTCCGGAAAGAATGAAATGCATAGGGGACCATCCTTTTTTTCTTTCTGATTTACGGATTCACAGGGGGGCGAGGGAGAAACTTAGTTGACTAACAATGATAAAGGCTTGCGAAACAAAGTGATCAGACGGCCGGGTGGCTACTGCGTGGTCGAGCGAAGGCCTTTAAAGCCGCCCGATCTCCCAAGCACCGACTCAACTTTTGACCAGGCACTTCTACCATTGCCTTTTAATTGGTGTCGACATTGGCCTATAAACGCAGCGTCCGGTGGACTGTTCGGTCCATTCTCTGCCTCTTCGTCGATGGAGTACCCTTTGGAACATCCCCCGGTTGATCCTCTTCCGGGCTCATGGACGGAGATGGAGCTGGCCATTGTGGAGGCTGCGCAGGTGCGCTTGTTCATGAGGGAGCCTGCCCAGGGGTTAGCAGAGCTGGAGGACAAGCATCACCACACCATAAGCGTGTTCATAGAGGAAGCTGGCCGTGCCCAGGGGGATTCCCAGGGCCATGCCCGTGGCATTGTCCATGGGCGTGTC
>NC_057807.1:16717397-16718629 GCF_018294505.1 Triticum aestivum | reverse complement strand
TGCCACAGTCGGGCGTCTGAGCAACACCGCATAAAGGGCTTATAAAGAAAATAAATAACAACATGCCACAGTCGGGCGTCTGAGCGACACCGCATAAAGGGCTTATAAAGAAAATAAATAGCATGCCACAGTCGGGCGTCTGAGCGACACCGCATAAAGGGCTTATAAAGAAAATAAATAACAGAATGCCACAGTCGGGCGTCTGAGCGACACCACATAAAGGTCTTATAAAAAAATAACAACATGACACAGTCAGGCGTCTGAGTGACACCACATAAAGGGCTGCATCTCCCGGAAGAGGCGATTCCCTAGGCATGCAGGGTGCCAGGGGACTATGAGCTGACTGTGTTGTATCTACTCAGACATACCTACTGTGAATTTGGTCATGCTATTGAGTGACCGCTAAATTCCTATTTCCTATTTTCTTGTGCAATTATTTTAACAAATGTGCGCATTTAGGTTTACATGACAGGGACATGATGGCAAATCGGGAAGTGGAAGAAAATGAACATCTAAGAACATTGGAATGGGAACATGGAGGAAGGCGTAAACTAGTGTGTACCTGTGCAACTAGGGTCCAACATTTGATTTGGAATTGTACTGATGCCTCCCATGCCTATTCTTCTTAGGTTCTCCTTCCTCTCACTTATGATATGCAAAAAATATTGTGAATGGAGTTAAAATAGACATCTTCGTGGCATCAATTTTAGTTTCTGGTTGTGCTTCTGTTTTAGTTATATTGCTTTGGTCCTTACACTATTAGTTTGGATAACTTAGGTTTCTTTTCAGTTTTGATTGGGCTTTTTTGTATACTTTGTGTCATCCTGACATCTTCCTTTATCATAAAACAACAATCATTTTGGTGCGTGTTCTAGAAAAAAGACATGCACCGTATGATGCTTGGTCTCAGAGTTAATCATATGCAACCGATAACTCAGATACACTTCCAAGTTGCCATCAAACTGCGTCATATGGTTTCTGACAAATATTTTGACCTATGATGATTTAACAGAATTTAACCCAAGGCATGAACATTAACAATTACAATGGAATGACTTTAATAACAAAAGGCACATCACAGATAAACAAGCTATCATAGAAATGGGAACAACCAATTATAATTGTAAAAGACAAAGATGAACAAATGAAGAAGGGAACTCATGGTACAGAGTCAATCCGCCACCTTCTCCGCCAATATAGATTTATGGTAGCAACGCCATATACCATACTCC
>NC_057807.1:16714772-16716863 GCF_018294505.1 Triticum aestivum | reverse complement strand
ACTCACACACATTCGCCCTGGTCTCGCCATATCGGCTACTCCTTCGCGTGGAGTGGGCAAGTGAGGAGGAATGACTGCTACTCCAGGTTAGGGCATCTCTAGCCGATCCCCTAAAAAGTAGAGGAGTAAACCATCGAGTAAAGTTAGTGGAGTAAAATTTTACTCCACTAACGGTGGCCGGACCTAGCCAATCTCCAAAACTTAGTGGATTAAAAAAATCATGTCATGAGGTGAAATCAGCAACACAAATGGTAGATATAAGCTAAAGAAGTACTATAATAGTAGGGATCTGGTTCCTTGCCTTCTTTTTCTCCACCAAATCGAGATAGGGCACACAAAAAGTATACCTAATGTGTGCGTCAACAGCCAAAATCAGCCTCCATCATCATACATACCACCGCCTAGGACTCACTGGGACCAAGAGCTAAGTCGATGGCAGCCCAGGTGGTGATCGAACTCGCATTGCGAGCAAAAATATCCATTTACCTATTTAATGAAACAGAATTACTATTTTAGAGTTTTTAGATATTTCATTTATTTGAGTTATTCTTATTACATTGTATATGGCTCTTGGGGTCTCATGTACCCATTGAGCTGCCCAACTATAGAGCGGGCTTCTGTCAAGCAAAACAAAATGAACTCCTCTATGACTTCGTCGATTAAGAAAAGCAGTCTACGGTGGTATAGGCCCATCAGATAGCGTCTCACACTACCCTTTCTACATGCTAATTTTTAGTCAAATGACCAAGATGGCTGAGTTTTATGGATGTAAACCGAAGTGAGATAGTATATCTACTAAACTTTCTCAATACTATATTTTTAGTGCTCGCCTAAATGGAACAGAATATGTGAAGCTAAACAACCTAACAAATATGTCGCACTCTGATTCCAGGCTTAACCTAAGGTATACACCAGACACTTTTCAAGAGATAATTTTTGGCATGTAGAACTTTATTAGATATAATTACAAAAATATACATAGGGGGGATTCCACTACATGAAGTTATATTATTATGATGATGCTAGCTATCTTAGAGCAAGTATAATAAGATGATGTAAGAGGGCTGTAAGTATTTAAATATTGTATTATTCATGAGTTGGAACAGAGAGAAAAGAAGCGGGCTGAAGACTTACAACCGGCTGTAGCGCAAACTCCAATAAGCTTTGTGAGAGTGAAAGGTGGGCCATATGTTGACAAAGTAGTACTTTCTAATAGCAACTATTATATGTGTTGTCTATTACATTGGCTACAAATGACATGGCAACACGTTATCTCGAAACAGGCTTTCGCTCCGCTTTATATATAAAGCACCAACCGACAAAGTACATGGCTGAACGATACAAGTGTGGCGACCGGTTTTCCGGGTATTAATTCCCAGAAAATGGCCCTTGTGCTCATCAGCCCCAGGATTACTGTTAGCTGATGAGGCACCAACTTGATACAGAAATTCCATGCAAAACACAAAATATGTAGTACAAGACCATTCTGGTCTGTGAGTACAACAAATGGTTTCTAGTGGTTGATGGCGGAAGCGGGTTGTGAATCATCAGTGTATATGGGACTCCATTTCCCACAGGAACAGCTGACCAGGTTAACTCCTATCTTCGAGAGGCTGCTATCACCGTTGCTTAGGTTCCGGGGCTGTCATCACGGTCGCTCCTCTCCGCGCAACAAATCTGGCCAAGACAATAGCCAGGGACAAGCCAGTGAGTACTTTGAATGTACTCGCAAACATTAGGAACACGGGTATAATATAACAACGATGTTCTGAAATATTTTTTGCTCACGATGTCAGTCACAAAAGATAATAAAAACTCTGATGCATGCAAGCAGGTCATTTATGACTATGCAATAACATATTAATAATAAAATGCACCGATCGGGTATCTGAAGCGACGCCTCGAAAGGTTAGTAAACAAAGAGAAATGCCTCAGCCGGGCGTGTGAGCGACACCACATAAAGGGCTTATAAAGAAAAGAAATAACAACATGCCACAGTCAGGCGTCTGAGCGACACCGCATAAAGGGCTTATAAAGAAAATAAATAACAACATGCCACAGTCGGGCGTCTGAGCGACACCGCATAAAGGG
>NC_057807.1:16708880-16714551 GCF_018294505.1 Triticum aestivum | reverse complement strand
GAAAATAAATAACAACATGCCGCAGTCGGGCGTCTGAGCGACACCGCATAAAGGGATTATAAAGCAAATATATAACAGCATGCCACAGTCGGGTGTCTGAGCGACACCACATAAAGGGCTTATAAAGAAAATAAATAACAGCATGCCACAGTCGGGCGTCTGAGCGACACCACATAAAGGTCTTATAAAAAAATTAACAACATGCCATAGTCGGGCGTCTGAGTGACACCACATAAAGGGCTTATAAAAATAAATGTAGTGAATATCCAGGAGGTAAAACCATCCCAGGGATACTCAATATTTCAAATAATACAAAGGGGTTAGTCCATAAATAAAAATAATCATAATCATCATAAGTCTCAACTCATGATCCCAGTTCTGGTTTAACAGTTTTCTCCTCCGAAGACCGACACTAAGACCGACACTTGACCCATCCCAGACTGTAATCCTTAACCATGGACACGGCTATTCGAATAGTTTTAATCTCTGCAGAGGGTGTACTCTTTACCCACGAGTAACGGATTCCTTTAGTCCATCGGGACTAATTCCGTCTACGGTCTTTTAAATGAAAACACACCTGACTTGCACACACCAGCTTAACTCACCGGTGTCTGGAATCACCCACGACACTCGTTAGGCCAAAACTCTAAGTAGGGAGGCTTCAACCTCGATTAGCATGGGATCACAAAATTTATACCGCGCGCAAAACTGGGGAAGCTACCCCCTCGGCTACAACCGAAACACCCATGCCCCCTGACCGGATGATTGGGTTTAATCCATGGCCGTGGTACCCTCATCCCGGCCCCTCTGTACGGTGTGTGCTAGAAAGCGGTTGACAAATTACTGAACCGTACTCTACTTGTTGTAGAGACGAGTGGTAGTACGAAACAAGTATGGGGGTTACTGGAACAAGACTCGATCTATGGTCGACTCAGGAGGTTTAAGTATTCCCTGCAAGATTAGCATAACGAGTATATTTCATCCAACAGACAGAATCACCACTCATCATACCCTTCATGCCATGCCGGACACACTCGTCTCAACGAGAAAACTAGGGACAAGCTCGGGTCTACCCAAGACAGAGGCTTTATCGTTATTCTTCCAGTAGGCACGAAAGGCATATGAGGATGATCACTATCACAAGCCTGTCCATTTCCAACAGCAAGGAAATTTCCAATGAGCATTCATGCAAATGACCACATCACCACATAAAATAACGAGTTCTACGTATTGAGGTGGTGTCATAATCGTGTCAAACAACGCATGCAAAATATTATGCTAGGGTTCAGAATCCTTGCCTTAAAGGTGTGGAAAGGCAGGGTGCACTCCAAAACTTTTGAAAGTTTTCTTCTCTCTCTCCAAAGTCGTATTTTAGATAAATTTGAATTAACACACAAACTCAAAACAGCACAAAAAGTTGTTTTGAAAATTTTTCAAATAAATCTTAAAATAAACTAGATTAAATTTGAGAGAGGTAGGAAAAAGAATCAATTCATTTGGAGTTATATTTAAAAAGTTATAGCCAGTCAAACTTTAGTCAAATTCCTGGTTTTTAAATAAAAAAGAAAAGAAAACGTTTCAAACCGGTACACGTCAAAGACGTACTTTGAGATTTACGACTTCACTTAACCCACGTGGACTGGGCGGGGTCACTGGCAGTGGGTCCAGGGGGCCCACTGGTCAGGTTTGACCAGTCCATATCTCCCTCCTCTTCCTCTGCCCGAACGGAGGCGAGGCGACGGCGATCAACGCCGTCGAATGGCTGCTCCCCGCGGGCTCCAGAGGGTCGAGATGGATCCGCAAGACCGGGGCGGTCCTCCCGGTGGTCGTTGGGTCGGCGGGGGTGGAGGAAGTCGCCGACGGTGAGTTTCGAGGCGGAGGAGACTTCGAGAGCAAAGTGGTTTTGGGGCTGCGGTGGTTCCCGATCGAAATCGAGCAGGGGGAAGGGTTCACGGGAGGAAGAGAGAGCTTCTGGTGGAGAGAGTGGAGAGGTTGAGGTCCTGGTGGTGCCGGAATGGCCGGGGGGGTGGCGGCGGCAGGAGTTGCCGGAGACGGGGAAGAAGGCCTCCCTCCGACGATTGCAGGCTGTGGGGTTGCCATGAAGGTGGCCTGCGGTTGCCTCCGTGCTCGAATGGGTTCGGGGGCCTCCTTATATACCGCAACGAGGTCGGTTAGCGGCGTCTGGATAAGTTCGTCGGCGAACCGCCTCCCTGTAGCGCCAGGGCGTCGTGGCGACGACGAGAGCTAGAGGACACTCGAGAGGATGAGAATGAGTTGTTCCAGGGGCAGGTGGCGAGCCGGGGTGGCTCGGGCGGCGCCGACCGGGCAGAGGCGCACTACGGACGCCGGCGTGCCGCCAAGAGTGCCCTGACGGCGGCGCTATAGAGTGCCAGGGCGTCTTGGCGTGTTGCGGTGAGAAGGGGAGTGCGTGGCGCGGCTCTGTGGCGTGGGCAAAACCAGGGGCGCGACGTGGCGGCTCGGGCGCGGCACGTGCAAAACGCGGACTCTGCTCGCGCCCAGAGCACGCACGGGACGTGCTTGACGAAATGCCAGGGCGTGTTAGAGGTCTCGGGTGAGGCTGGGAATTAGCAGACCTAGGTTATGAGTAGCTAGAAGTCTATTGGACAAGGTAGTTAGGCAAGGGAAGCAAGATCACAGTGCAAGCTAAGACTTATGTCAAAACTGGTCATGCCTATAGGGTGCTCGACAGAATGCCACATGCACCTAAACTGGTCATGCCTATAGGCATTTCTTGGAGTGGTCAAATCTTCTAGAGTCGGGTCTCTTTAGATGAAAGAGAGGGTGGTGAGGTTAGTTTGCCAAAAGGAGAAACTTGCTAGTGCAAGTTTTGCAAAAGTTCAGTTTTGGACAGAAAGAATAGGGCATGATTGCATGTACTAGAATTGCTCCAATGAGTCCAACCTCTTGAACTTAAGGTTCTAGCAGGAAGGGCTACAAGTGGGAAAGAGAATAACAGCAAAAGGAGCAAGTTATAATATAGCTGTAGTACAATCCAACCAGTTGGACCAGAATGAGGATGAGGATGGTTCACTCAATTTTTCCAAAGAACATCACTAGGTTTTTGCTAAAAGTTGATTAATTTACTCCTGTTGACATCCCAAAATTTTGGTAGAAGTTTTAAGGAAATATTTAAATAGGTTGTAGTGCAAAACTGTCCTCTGGACCAGATTTGAAAACTTGGTGTAGAACTCAAAATATCCAGGTAATGAAATATATTTTTGCATAAGAGTGTTTTGTAAACATCACATGACCTCTCTAAATTTTGGTGGAATTTTTAAAAGAATTTATCAAAGGGTTGCAGTGTAAAAGAGGCCTTGAAGCTTAGAAAAATCATTTTTACAGAAATAAGTCATCAGGGAAAATAATTATGCAAATAATCCCACTGATAAAAGAATTATTTTATTTGAGAGGGAAAATTAAGTCCAACAATGATTGAAAAGATTTCACTTGGGGTAAAACTCCATAGCAATAAAGAAAAGAGTGGTTCTGAAATCAGAAGAAAATACAGAAAATAAAAGTTTTAGTTTCTAGGCAAAATTTTAATTAATAAAACAAGGTTAAAATTTTGGGGTGTCACAACACTACCCCCCTTAAGAAAAAATCTCGTCCTCGAGATTTGTTAAGAGTTTTTTGGAAAGAACCATTCCTGTTAGTAGAAACTAAAAATTTATTTATAGCACAAATTATTGTGTCGTCGCGGTTGGCAACTACGCCCGGGTTAAAAAAATGCAATCGTACACCAACGTACTCATGCATGGCCACTATTAAAAACAGGGGCGCACAATCAAACAACATTTAATGATGGCAGTACAGGATCACACAGTTACAAGACGAGGATATATTAAGACTCGGTACTACTCGAGTGGCTTTAGTCTACCTCGTTAATATCTAATCGGGCTTGCCTCGTGGACGTTGAGGTTTCTCCACGGGTCTCACCGTTGGAATTAGCCGGAGATGGTGGAGGAACTGCAGGGTCGGGGTAGCGATGATGACCATCACGGGGATTGTTGGCCACAATCCCGTTGGAGTGTACTCCCAAAAGGCGACGAAGCACTTCTGGGGTCATCAAAGCATCTTGGTTGATGGCTGGGGCTGATCTCAAGGTCTCGATTGGCTGTCCGAACAACACGACAGGCTGTCGGCGTCGGGCTCGTCTTCTCCTCTCGCTGGGGCTCGACGAACCAGCTCTCCACGAGCTGCGATCAGATCAATGGTGATTTGATCGAATAGTGCCTCTAGTGCACCTACATAGCGCACTAGGTGCAATAATGCAGGATCCGTCTCGTGATCTCCGTTGGCAACTTGGGGTGGTCTACCATATCCTTCACGGCTGGGGTAGTAGTAGAACGAGCGACAGTTAACTCTGGGCGACAACTGCCGGAGTTGAACTGTAGCCTCTCGAGCAGCTAGCTGGATGGCTTGTGGCTCGAAGGAAGTTGTCCTTCCGGTGAACCTGTAGGGGCGTTCTGGAGATGGACCCCTACCGTAGATGTGCACAGTGGCCCAGAATTGACGGCTTTCTCCGCCCATGGGTCCTTGGTACACAACATATTCTGGGGGCTCTTCTAACGCATAGGCACGATGGGTGAGGTTTGCGACTATGGTCACAAAACCTCCAAGGTTGGTTGCTGTGGTCTCATTGTGCACTACGGGACCAGGCATTATGGCTTGGTTTGGGTAAAGGTTGTGCTGTGCTGGGTTGAGGCTAGCGTGCCCTTTTATAGAAAAAGGGAACAGAGTCTTCCTTCGCACGCTTGCGAATGAGACAATATAGGCATTGGTCACTGGCGCGTGATCGACAGGCCTGGTTGATAGGTTGGGCACCGACTGCCAAAAGTGTCGGGGTCACTATGTGGCTATCTTGCACGAGAAGCTTGGCTGGGTTTTGGTTATGGTCTGGTGGTTTGGCTTACCTAGGTTTTTCAAACTGGCTAAGATAGGATTAGCCAATGGTCAGCCTGGCTCTGATACCAAGTTTGTGGCGACCGGTTTTCCGGGTATTAATTCCCAGAAAATGGCCCTTGTGCTCATCAGCCCCAGGATTACTGTTAGCTGATGAGGCACCAACTTGATACAGAAATTCCAAGCAAAACACAAAATATGTAGTACAAGACCATTCTGGTCTGTGAGTACAACAAATGGTTTCTAGTGGTTGATGGCGTAAGCGGGTTGTGAATCATCAGTGTCTATGGGACTCCATTTCCCACAGGAACAACTGACCAGGTTAACTCCTATCTTCGTGGGGCTGCTATCACCGTTGCTTAGGTTCCGGGGCTGTCATCACGGTCGCTCCTCTCCGCGCAAGAAATCTGGCCAAGACAATATCCAGGGACAAGCCAGTGAGTACTTTGAATGTACTCGCAAACATTAGGAACACGGGTATAATATAACAACGATGTTCTGAAATATTTTTTGCTCACAACGTCAGTCACAAAAGATAATAAAAACTCTGATGCATGCAAGCAGGTCATTTATGAATATGCAATAACATATTAATAATAAAATGCACCGATCGGGTGTCTGGAGCGACGCCTTGAAAGGTTAGTAAACAAAGAGAAATGCCTCAGTGGGGCGTCTGAGCGACACCACATAAAGGGCTTATAAAGAAAATAAATAACAACATGCCACAGTCGGGCGTCTGAGCGACACC
>NC_057807.1:16695492-16706953 GCF_018294505.1 Triticum aestivum | reverse complement strand
GTCATGCCTATAGGGTGCTCGCCAGAATGCCACATGCACCTAGGCATTTCTTGGAGTGGTCAAATCTTCCAAAGTGGGGTCTCTTTAGATGAAAGAGAGGGTGGTGAGGTTAGTTTGCCAAAAGGAGAAACTTGCTGGTGCAAGTTTTGCAAAAGTTCAGTTTTGGACAGAAAGAATAGGGCATGATTGCATGTACTAGAATTGCTCCAATGAGTCCAACCTCTTGAACTTAAGGTTCTAGCAGGAAGGGCTACAAGTGGGAAAGAGAATAACAGCAAAAGGAGCAAGTTATAATATAGTTGTAGTACAATCCAACCAGTTGGACCAGAATGAGGATGAGGATGGTTCACTCAATTTTTCCAAAGAACATCACTAGGTTTTTGCTAAAATTTGATTAATATACTCCTGTTGACATCCCAAAATTTTGGTAGAAGTTTTAAGGAAATATTTAAATAGGTTGTAGTGCAAAACTATCCTCTGGACTAGATTTGAAAACTTGGTGTAGAACTCAAAATATCCAGGTAATGAAATATATTTTTGCATAAGAGTGTTTTATAAACATCACATGACCTCTCTAATTTTGGTGGAATTTTTAAAAGAATTTATCAAAGGGTTGCAGTGTAAAAGAGGCCTTGAAGCTTAGAAAAATCATTTTTACAGAAATAAGTCATCAGGGAAAATAATTATGCAAATAATCCCACTGATAAAAGAATTATTTTATTTGAGAGGGAAAATTAAGTCCAACAATGATTGAAAAGATTTCACTTGGGGTAAAACTCCACAATAAAGAAAAGAGTGGTTCTGAAATCAGAAGAAAATACAGAAAATAAAAGTTTTAGTTTCTAGGCAAAATTTTAATTAATAAAACAAGGTTAAAATTTTGGGGTGTCACAACAATACCCCCCTTAAGAAAAAATCTCGTCCTCGAGATTTGTTAAGAGTTGTTTGGAAAGAACCATTCCTGTTAGTAGAAACTAAAAATTTATTTATAGCACAAATTATTGTGTCGTCGCGGTTGGCAACTACGCCCGGGTTAAAAAAATGCAATCGTACACCAACGTACTCATGCATGGCCACTATTAAAAATAGGGGCGCACAATCAAACAGCATTTAATGATGGCGGTATAGGATCACACAGTTACAAGACGAGGATATATTAAGACTTGGTACTACTCGAGTGGCTTTAGTCTACCTCGTTAATATCTAATCGGGCTTGCCTCGTGGACGTTGAGGTTTCTCCACGGGTCTCACCAATGGAATTAGCCGGAGATGGTGGAGGAACTGCAGGGTCGGGGTAGCGATGATGACCATCACGGGGATTGTTGGCCACAATCCCGTTCGAGTGTGCTCCCAAAAGGCGACGAAGCACTTCTGGGGTCATCAAAGCATCTTGGTTGATGGCTGGGGCTGATCTCAAGGTCTCGATTGGTTGTCCGAACAACACGACAGGGCTGTCGGCGTCGGGCTCGTCTTCTCCTCTCGCTGGAGCTCGACGAACCAGCTCTCCACGAGCTGCGATCAGATCAATGGTGATTTGATCGAATAGTGCCTCTAGTGCACCTACATAGCGCACTAGGTGCAATAATGCAGGATCCGTCTCGTGATCTCCATTGGCAACTTGGGGTGGTCTACCATATCCGTCACGGCCGGGGTAGTAGTAGAACGAGCGACAGTTAACTCTGGGCGACAACTGCCGGAGTTGAACTATAGCCTCTCGAGCAGCTAGCTGGATGGCTTGTGGCTCGAAGGAAGTTGTCCTTCCGGTGAACCTGTAGGGACGTTCTGGAGATAGACCCCTACCGTAGATGTGCACAGTGGCCCAGAATTGACGTCTTTCTCCACCCATGGGTCCTTGGTACACAACATATTCTGGGGGCTCTTCTAACGCATAGGCACGACGGGTGAGGTTTGCGAGTATGGTCACAAAACCTTCAAGGTTGGTTGCTGTGGTCTCATTGTGCACTACGGGACCAGGCATTATGGCTCGGTTTGGGTAAAGGCTGTGCTGTGCTGGGTTGAGGCTAGCGTGCCCTTTTATAGAAAAAGGGAACGGAGTCTTCCTTCGCACGCTTGCAAATGAGACAATATAGGCATTGGTCACTGGCGCGTGATCGACAGGCCAGGTTGATAGGTTGGGCACCGACTGCCAAAAGTGTCGGGGTCACTGTGTGGCTATCTTGCAAGAGAAGCTTGGCTGGGTTTTGGTTAATGTCTGGTGGTTTGGCTTACCTAGGTTTTTCAACAAGCCAGTGAGTACTTTGAATGTACTCGCAAACATTAGGAACACGGGTATAATATAACAACGATGTTCTGAAATATTTTTTGCTCACGACGTCAGTCACAAAAGATAATAAAAACTCTGATGCATGCAAGCAGGTCATTTATGAATAAGCAATAACATATTAATAATAAAATGCACCGATCGGGTGTCTGGAGCGACGCCTCGAAAGGTTAGTAAACAAAGAGAAATGCCTCAGTCGGGCGACCGAGCGACACCACATAAAGGGCTTATAAAGAAAATAAATAACAACATGCCACAGTCGGGCGTCTGAGCAACACCGCATAAAGGGCTTATAAAGAAAATAAATAACAACATGCCACAGTCGGGCGTCTGAGCGACACCGCATAAAGGGCTTATAAAGAAAATAAATAGCATGCCACAGTCGGGCGTCTGAGCGACACCGCATAAAGGGCTTATAAAGAAAATAAATAACAGAATGCCACAGTCGGGCGTCTGAGCGACACCACATAAAGGTCTTATAAAAAAATAACAACATGACACAGTCAGGCGTCTGAGTGACACCACATAAAGGGCTTATAAAAATCAATGTAGTGAATATTCAGGACGTAAAACCATCCCAGGGATACTCAATATTTCAAATAATACAAAGGGGTTAGTCCATAAATAAAAATAATCATGATCATCATAAGTCTCAAGTCATGATACCAGTTCTGGTTTAACAGTTTTCTCCTCCGAAGACCGACACTAAGACCGACACTTGACCCATCCCAGACTGTAATCCTTAACCATGGACACGGCTATTCGAATAGTTTAATCTCTGCAGAGGGTGTACACTTTACCCACGAGTAACAGATTCCTTTAGTCCATCGGGACTAATTCCGTCTACGGTCTTTTAAATGAAAACACACCTGACTTGCACACACCAGCTTAACTCACCGGTGTCTGGAATCACCCACGACACTCGTTAAGACAAAACTCTAAGTGGGGAGGCTACAACCTCGATTAGCATGGGATCACAAAATTTATACCGCGCGCAAAACTGGGGAAGCTACCCCCTCGGCTACAACCGAAACACCCATGCCCCCTGACCGGATGACTGGCTTTAATCCATGGCCGTGGTACCCTCATCCCGGCCCCTCTGTACGGTGTGTGCTAGAAAGGGGTTGACAAATTACTGAACCGTACTCTACTTGTTGTAGAGACGATTGGTAGTACGAAACAAGTATGGGGGCACTGGAACAAGACTCGATCTATGGTCGACTCAGGAGGTTTAAGTATTCCCTACAAGATTAGCATAACGAGTATATTTCATCCAACAGACAGAATCACCACTCATCATACCCTTCATGCCATGCCGGACACACTCGTCTCAACGAGAAAACTAGGGACAAGCTCGGGTCTACCCAAGACAGAGGCTTTACCGTTATTCTTCCGGTAGGCACGAAAGGCATACGAGGATGATCACTATCACAAGCCTGTCCATTTCCAACAGCAAGGAAATTTCCAATGAGCATTCATGCAAATGATCACATCACCACATAAAATAACGAGTTCTACGTATTGAGGTGGTGTCATAATCATGTCAAACAACGTATGCAAAATATTATGCTAGGGTTCAGAATGCTTGCCTTAAAGGTGTGGAAAGGCAGGGTGCACTCCAAAACTTTTGAAAGTTTTCTTCTCTCTCTCCAAAGTCCTATTTTAGATAAATTTGAATTAACACACAAACTCAAAACAGCACAAAAAGTTGTTTTGAAATTTTTTTCAAATAAATCTTAAAATAAACTAGATTAAATTTGAGAGAGGTAGGAAAAAGAATCAATTCATTTGGAGTTATATTTAAAAAGTTATAGCCAGTCAAAGTTTAGTCAAATTCCTGGTTTTTAAATAAAAAAGAAAAGAAAATGTTTCGAACCGGTACACGTCGAAGACGTAGTTTGAGATTTACGTCTTCACTTAACCCACGTGGACTGGGGCGGGGTCACTGACAGTGGGTCCAGGGGGCCCGCTAGTCAGGTTTGACCAGTCCATCTCTCCCTCCTCTTCCTCTGCCTGAACGGAGGCGAGGCGACGGCGATCAACGCCGGCGAATGGCTGCTCCCCGCGGGCTCCAGAGGGCCGGGATGGATCTGCAAGACCGGGGCGGTCCTCCCGGTGGTCGTTGGGTCGGCGGGGGTGGAGGAAGTCGCCGACGGTGAGTTTCGCGGCGGAGGAGACTTCGGGAGCAAAGTGGTTTTGGGGCTGCGGTGGTTCCCAATCGAAATCGAGCAGGGGGAAGGGTTCATGGGAGGAAGAGAGAGCTTCTGGTGGAGAGAGTGGAGAGGGGAGGTCCTGGTGGTGCCGGAATGGCCGGGGGGGTGGCGGCGGCAGGAGTTGCCGGAGACGGGGAAGAAGGCCTCCCTCCGACGATTGCAGGTTGTGGGGGTGCCATGAAGGTGGCCTGCGGTTGCCTCTGTGCTCGAATGGGTTCGGTGGCCTCCTTATATACCGCAACGAGGTCGGTTAGCAGCGTCCGGATAAGTTCGTCGGCAAACCGCCTCCCTGTAGCGTCAGGGCGTCGTGGCGACGATGAGAGCTAGAGAACACTCGAGAGGATGAGGATGAGTTGTTCCAGGGGCAGGTGGCGAGCCGGGGTGGCTCGGGCGGCGCCGACCGGGCAGAGGCGCACTACGGACGCCGGCGTGCCGCCAAGAGTGCCCTGACGGCGGCACTGTAGAGTGCCAGGGCGTCTTGGGGTGTTGCAGTGAGAAGGGGAGTGCGTGGCGCGGCTCTGTGGCGTGGGCAAAACCAGGGGCGCGACGTGGCGGCTCGGGCGCGGCACGTGCAAAACGCGCACTCTGCTCGCGCCCAGAGCACGCACGAGACGTGCTTGACGAAATGCCAGGGCGTGTTAGAGTCTCGGGTGAGGTTGGGAATTAGCAGACCTAGGTTATGAGTAGCTAGAAGTCTATTGGACAAGGTAGTTAGGCAAGGAAAGCAAGATCACAGTGCAAGCTAAGACTTATGTCAAAACTGGTCATGCCTACAGGGTGCTCGACAGAATGCCACATGCACCTAGGCATTTCTTGGAGTGGTCAAATCTTCCAGAGTGGGTTCTCTTTGGATGAAAGAGAGGTTGGTGAGGTTAGTTTGCCAAAAGGAGAAACTTGCTAGTGCAAGTTTTGCAAAAGTTCAGTTTTGGACAGAAAGAACAGGGCATGATTGCATGTACTAGAATTGCTCCAATGAGTCCAACCTCTTGAACTTAAGGTTCTAGCAGGAAGGGCTACAAGTGGGAAAGAGAATCACAGCAAAAGGAGAAAGTTATAATATAGCTGTAGTACAATCCAACAAGTTGGACCAGAATGAGGATGAGGATGGTTCACTCAATTTTTCCAAAGAACGTCACTAGGTTTTTGCAAAAAGTTGATTAATATACTCCTGTTGACATCCCAAAATTTTGGTAGAAGTTTTAAGGAAATATTTAAATAGGTTGTAGTGCAAAACTGTCCTCTGGACCATATTTGAAAACTTGGTGTAGAACTCAAAATATCCAGGTAATGAAATATATTTTTGCATAAGAATGTTTTATAAACATCACATGACCTCTCTAAATTTTGGTGGAATTTTTAAAAGAATTTATCAAAGGGTTGCAGTGTAAAAGAGGCCTTGAAGCTTAGAAAAAACAATTTTACAGAAATAAGGCATCGGGGAAAATAATTATGCAAATAATCCCACTGATAAAAGAATTATTTTATTTGAGAGGGAAAAATAAGTCCAACAATGATTGAAAATATTTCACTTCGGGTGAAACTCCATAACAATAAAGAAAAGAGTGGTTCTGAAATCAGAAGAAAATACAGAAAATAAAAGTTTTAGTTTCTAGGCAAAATTTTAATTAATAAAACAAGGTTAAAATTTTGGGGTGTCACAACAAGGTGATGGAATAGCCCTCAAGCGCCGATCCCAAGATCACCAGACAATGCAAGACACATGCGACTACGCTACCGAAAGAAAGCACAGGAAGATTAGAGTACAACGCCACGCAACGCCCTAAACACCTAAACTTCACGACAACGCCGTCAGGAGGGAAAACAACGCGAACCGATGCCGTTGCCGAGTCCACCATCGACAAGGGTTTTCACCCGGAACCCTGACACGAAGAGGAGCACCACGACGACGTCTTCAGGAAGAGAGCGGCGCCCGCAGCCGTCGGCGACAAAGCGCAGAGCTTTCGCTCGGCAGCTCCACCGTGTCACCATGAGGCCTCCAGGACATGCGCGATGAGGTCTGATCGCCAGGTCTGGATCGGGGCGTCCCCACTACCAATGGCAGAGGGCACCCGAGCTATCCGCCTCTACACCTCTTGCCACCCACACGACCAAGAGGAAAGCCATCACCACCGCCATGAGGCCCGCCGGAGAGCCAACCATGCGGACCGCCATCCCGGGGTCGCCACCCCGACATCCATGTCACAAACACCACCCCCATCCACATCACGGAGCACCCACCACGGTAGGAAGAGTGAAAGGTGACTCCTTTCACTCCTAACACGGCATTAGACACGGAGTCTGGGTCGGCGCCTCCAGCGTTGGAGGCGCCCATGCCTGCGTCCCCACCTAGTCCCAGTTGACCAGGGGAGACACAACCCGTGACGCCATGCCCGTGGCCTCTGGCTCCGATCTTCCTGACAGATGAGCATTGTCCCGACCACCACCATCAACCACTGTACCCGCAAGGAGATGACTTCCACTACTCGCGGGCACCACCTGGACCGCGCCCACCATTGCCTACCCAGAGCCGGAGCTCCGACCCATCCCAGGCCCCAAGCTGGTCCATTCGAGCACGAGCCCCAAGTCCTGTCCATATCCACGGCGGGAGATGCCCACGCCGCCGGCCCGGACCTAATTAAGAGAAGAGAGGAGCACCACCACCCGCACCCCGCCACCGAATGCAAACCACCACTGCCAGATCCGCATTGGCCGCCTCGTCGGACAGTGCCACCAGGCCGACCCGAACCACGGCAAGGCGCACACACGTCCTGCCAAGGTCCAGTAGACACACAGCCCGACAGATCCGCACCCAAGGCCGCCAAGCACGTCACTGTCGTCCGACTAGCAAGCTGTGGCCGTGTCCGCCGCCGACGCCCCACCACGCCAGGGGCCGGCCCAGCCAAGACGGCAGCAGCCCACGCCGCCTGCTGCCCCGCCGCCCCCGACGTGCAAGCACGCCCCGCCACCAACTCCACGCAGCCGCCGCCGCTCCGCCGCACAGCTGCACCCGTCGCACAGCCGCTTGGGTCACTGCCGCGCCACCATGCGCGAGCGCCGTGCTCCTTGCTGGATTCTGTGTCTCGCGCCACAGGACACCAGGGAAGGAGGGAGAGGAACCCCGCCGATGCCGACGCTAGCCGGGCTTCGCCCGGCGGCGCCCTCTGGCGGCGGCGGGGAGGAGGGAAGGCGGGGAGGGGGTGATGGCGGGCGGCGGCTAGGTTTTCGCCCTGCCGCCCATGAGAGCGGCCGGGCGAGAGAAGGGGGGAAATCATGTCTACTGAATAGTCTTCCAGCAACATGTTATAGCCAGCAGATCACTATATTATTAACAATGCTCTTATGTGTAATGCACTCTCTCTTTAAGCATCATACCGTACATAACCTTATTGCATTTGTGATTGCCATAAATGCACCACACCGCATGAAATTCAATGTTCTCAATACTGCACTGGGACAATTGATGTCGATATGTGGTACCCAGAATTTCTAAATTGTTTGATGGTCCGGACTTCCAAATTAGAAAATCTAGTAGTTGTACACAAGGAGTGCGAGCTGGGAAGAGGAAGGAGCTGGTCTAAGAGGTGTAGGAATGGAACATGAATAAAATCAACTGTGATGCTTTCTCATCTATTGTAGGGGAGAATTAGTCTAAAGTTTCTGGTCCCTCCCATTCCTATGGATCTTAGGTTCCCCTTCCTCTTACTTTTTCCTTATACAATTTACTTGGTGAAGAAAACAAACAACCCTCCCTACAAAACATAAGAAGAAAACAAGAATCCTACTTTGATGGTCATGAGGAGTCTTAGTAGTTAGTCAGAAAGAGGAACATTTTAGAATAAACAAATACGAGAAAAACTATAATTCTTTTTCCGCCACTAAAATTTGGGATTGAGATATAACATTGTTTTTTCCTAAAGCATGTCACATTCATAATGTTCTTACATATGTCCCTTCTCTTCCTTTAGGCTTGCACATATACATGCACAACATCTTTACTTTTGCGCTAAGGGTGTTCAATACTGGTTTTCAGTAAACCCATGGAAATCAGTTGTAAGTAGGATCCAGCTTCCTTCATTAATTCCAAAAACAAAACCACCAAACTAAAAGAAATGAGCTACAATGTCCTTGCTTTGAATTCAAACCGACTTAGACTGTATCTATGAACCAATTTTGATATTGTTCTTATATGCTCTTTAATTATTCCCTTGTCCTACACATGTACATGCACAACCTCTTCATATTTGTACTAAGGGTTTTCAAATAATAGTGTTAAGTGAACCCATCAAAACAAGTCATAAGTCGCATTCAACTTCCTTAATTAGTACTAAATGGACCCCTAGTACCAAAATATTAATCCTACTAAATAAATGAGCTTATTTACATTCCATTAAGTTAGATAATCTACACTCTGTGCTTTGGATGCAGATATTACAATGTAGTAAAACTCTTCCTTTTCCAAAAAAAGGAGATATACAATGTTGTAAAGGAAAGTCAAAACACATGGTTGACATTATCTAACTTCATTGAACTCCAAACATAGTTAATACTTCCGTCACAACGTCCTCGAGCTACATAACGGATTGTCGTGACACTATTATCATCACGGTGTGTGCAAATAAGAAATTATATACGTCACAAAAAAAATTAAGTGGCACCAGGAAGACATATTTGGCTCTTATGTTCTCTCTAGGGCGAATTTATTAGGAGAAGATGCATATCTTCAAGCATGCTGAACAAGCGTGAAGGATTTTAGCATGGATTAAACAATACCAGAAATTTATGTTCCTACACGGGATTTTATTTGGACATGATACTTCCTGATAGTACACTTTGCTTAGTTGTCTAGTTTTTCCTATCATGTTAATTATTCGGTAGAGTTTTGCTTTTTGAACAATTTATTGGGTAGTGTGTACAGAAAGATTGAGCATCATTGTTATTAGAGTACATGGGGTATTTGTGTTTCAGATGCAAATGTAATGATAATGGTCGCCACCTCAGATTTGCCAATCTACATTTCCCATGCAAGAATGATGAATGTTGCCTCCTCATATTTTTCCCTTTCCTAGAGTCTCACATGATGGCTTGGCTAAATTGTTGGATTTTTGGATACAATAATATGTAAGCAGTTGAAGAAGATCAACTCCCTACAAATACAAGTGATGGTCCACAATTAACACACAAGTTCCATGTGTCCTGAGAACAATTCCATGGCCCCACTATCACTTACTATTGTGTCCCATGCCGTGATATGTAGTAAATGTGTGCTTAACTCATATACAGACCTACACCAACAACTATATATGCACCTTTCTATCTGTTTATACCCTAGTGCTACCGTGCAACAACACAAGGTGCAATTCCCAGTTCTCATGTTTCTGGATTTAGTTGTGGAGGGTGGGCCGGGAAGAGGAAGAATGAGAGGGTCCAAGAGTAATATGAATGGGATCATCAAGGAAAGTGTGAGCTTTCTAGATTTCCTCTGCTTACAATGGAGAGATCTTGCTCTATGTTTTTCCGATGCCTCCCATTCCTATTGTTCTTGGGTACTCCTTCCCCTTCCTTTTGGCTTCCACATCAAACAGCCTATGTATAAATTTAGATGATAGAATCTTGATAATAGGCAAGAAAGAGGAAGAAAAGAGGGTCTAAGAGTTGTAGCAATGGTTTCATGAATAAAACCACATGTGAGTTGTTTCTTACCTCTTAACAATAGAGGAGGCAACTTTGCTTCAAATTTTCCGAATGCCTCCCCTTCCACTTCCTTTTGCTTGCAACATTGTACAAATATCAACGTTGTTTTGGCTCTTCATGCACTGGATATAATAATGATAGTGTGTTATTTCTTTCCTTGGTGTTCCTGCAAAGCTAACATGATGGCATTACCTTAATGAAAGTTTTCTCATATCACAGTTACATTAAATATTAACATAATTGGAGATAGTAAGATAACTAGCAAAGTGGCCAGCACAACGTGTGGGCTATAATTTTACAAAGTTAAGTACGTATCCAGTATTCATCTTTTATCATTAGAACATATTATTTGATTTGCCAAAAAAATTGGAGCTAAATATCATGATATTTATAAAAAATTCCCTTTGCAAACATAGTTTTCTCTGAGAGATGTTTGGTTTTTTTCATTGAGATTTAACATATGTAATTTATGCATTAATCATGTACTCCCTCTGAATGGAATATAAGTCTGACACGAGTTCTTAGGTCTTTTATTTAATTAGCAAAAAATATGTTGTATTTCATAAAACATATATTTTTAGATTCTTCATCGAATGAAGTTTCTGACATATATTTTTTTGTGGCATATTATATAAGTTTTGCTAGTTAATTGATGACCTGAATTCGCATGACAGACTTATATTCCATCTTGAGGGGGTACGTACCTGTTAATATTACTATAGTAATAATATTAGTTTATGATCAATCCTGCCGCACAATTGAATTTTTTTATCTTTTTCTTTTCTTTTGCCCTTGATGCTCCATCTTGTCCAAAGAGCATTGGAACACCATAAAATTCGTGCTACATACCAATGTAGCATGAGGTGTATCCAGCAGGGAAATCTTCTTTGCAATCGCCGCTGTCTTGAAGGCATCTAGTACGAGAGAGACCAGGTACATGCAGCAGCGAGATTTGAAACTTTTATTGATGATCTCTCAATACAAATCCTAAAGAAGTTATAATTTTAGTGATGGCAATGAAAAACAATAGATGGTGACTGGTTCCCTCACGTGCTAGCTCTTGCCGACTGGGGAGAGCATTGACGACCGCTGATCCCAAATAAGCTGCAAGGAGAGTTAGAGGAGAGTGCAGATGATGCCTCCTATGAGATGTGAAGCTCCGCTTATCTACATGGCATCTCTCATATAGCTACGACGCGAGCGACTTTCCAGCAGGGAGCAAGAGGCCTGTTGGACTGCACTCAAAAAGGCCACTCATCGCCAACATCAAGGGCAC
>NC_057807.1:16680726-16695352 GCF_018294505.1 Triticum aestivum | reverse complement strand
GTAAATAACACTTATTTGCTACAGAAAAAGAGCAGGAAGATTAATCATACGCCACTGTTATGACTGACTTTGCAACTAATCATGACTATGTATAACAGCTTGAATTTTGACATGATCTTATAGTGACAAGAACTTCTATATAGAAAGGAAGAAAATAAACTGTACACCAAATTCCTCTAGAACAATTTGCGCACCTAGAGGTAGACTCATAGACATGAAAAGAAATCAAATCTTATTGAATCTTGTTTATATGGTTTAACTGTAATAATGTATGGCTACTGTATATGAACAAGAAATTTGAAGGAAATATGTTCCAGTTTTTTCGGCGATGACGAGACGATATTGAGAGCACACACCTATAGTTCAAATTGGCTGTGAGAGCGGCATTCTACTACAAAACATAGCTGATCGTGTATTTGAACTATGAAATAAATACTGTGAATAAAGCCATGGCCATATACAGTTTCTATTTGTCTATTTTATTCTCCAACAAGTGCTTTGGGGATAGGGTCAGAGGTTATGCAAGCTCAAACAAACTGAGTACTACTGTCAGCTACATCATAGTCGAACACAACTTGACTAAATCGTACATACCAGGACTCTATCCAATGAAGCTGATGCCATGCACTACCTGTTGATTGGCATGGCAAAGTTAGAAGCAAAGGGAGAGAGAAGATCTCTAGTGAGGTAGCTATGGTGAGCCGAGCAAGATCTGAGAATTGGAATCCATGGAGGACTTGGCCGCAACGCTAGAGGATTTCATGGAGTTTGAGCTCGCCTCAGCCATGCACCCCCTAATCCGAGTGTGGATTTTCCATACTCCCATATAGCTACACCTTCTAGCCATCCAATTTGCACCAGGATCCGTGTTATTTATAAATATCTATTTCTTGTTACTTTCAAATAAGAGAATATTTGACCTTGAAACTTTGCAGGTCAATGATAAACAAGTGTCACTCTTGTGCATAAAATGTTGCTGTCATTTTATGAAACATAAATTTGTCAAAATTCAAATTTTAAATAAGTTCCATCATTTTCAAATATTTCTATTGCTCCAAAATTCCAAAAAGATTTTGCACGTGGTAGTACTAGTGTGATGTTGATCCGCAAAGTTTCAAGTTCAAATGTTCTTTTATTTGGGAGAAACAAAAATTGGAAGTTTGTCACAACTTTCCCAGTTTAAAACCTGTTGCAATTCCCGAAGATCGACGAAGACAGCATGTCATCGGGTGGGAATTAGAGAATGAGGAGTGGTTGGTGGTTGTGTGCATTAAGGACATCATAAGGGCATCATCTGCAGATCATAGAGCCACATCAAAAAGGATGCGGAAATTTCTATTTTATTTTAACAGTGGCAGGGTATCTTTTCATAGGTAAGGTTTTTGGTTCGTTTTTAGTTTTTTTTAAAGTTGTTGTCACGGGAAGAGAAAAACAAAAAGGTTTTATGTTACATAATGGCAAAGGTGGGTAATTGGCCCGATTTTCTATTTCTATTAGTAAGAACAGCTGGTTGTGATTTACTGATGTATCAAATAGACGGTTAGATGTTACTGATTTTTAAAGGATTTTCTAGTTTATTTCTCTTTTTTATGGTTGGCCCGTAATGTACATCTAATTATTATTATATACTCCTATAAAGGAAGCTGGAGTACCCGCCTCCATGGGCTCACCACGGGCAAACAGCGCGTCCGTTGCTCGGTGGAGTGCCGCGGATGCTACTTGGGGGGGGGGGTGCTCCAAACCATCTGGTCTGCCTAGAAGGCTTCGACCCAAGCAACACAGCTGGGCGGTCCATGACGAGTGGAACGTCCAGCTCGCCCTGGGCCACCGTCATTGGGCAATTCCCGTCGTTCACGCGGATGAGGGACCGCAAGCTTTCTTTCAAACGAAGCCATGCTTATGACCAGCTGGTGACACTTTGGGTATTCATGGTTGTGCAGGTGACACTTTTTTTGCCTTCTCACATATGCTTCCGTTTTGAGGTTTATTGCACGGGGGTCTCCTGCATGATGACTATCTAGTCGGTGCAGGGTTGTTTGGCATGTGTGTCCCTTACCTGTCGGCTCCTCTATAACTTGTTGTGGGGGCCACTCAGGGGGCTCTGCGAGCCGTCCGACCTGCCCGGCTGAACCGCACTCCGCATAGCTGGCTGGTCGGCCATCTAGACGGTTTCCCGGGTAGATGTACCCGGGCGAGGTAGACGACCATGATCGACTAGCGAGTACCCGGGGAACATCGGCCAACCAAGCAGCCACGGAGAGGGTTGACCAGGATTCATTTGGATAGAGAATAGATTTTGCAGTGTTTTTCCCTTGGGATGATGCGCCGTGCATGGTTCATCCGAGCTATTGCGGTCGGCTCGCTCGTAAATCTACTGAGGTGGTGAGGAAATGTAAGATGGTCATTTTTCGGGTGTTGTTGCGCATTGTTGGGCTCATTCTATAGTGTTTATGATTGGTACAAGCACTGACATATATGGAGCATCCAGCTTGTGGGACTTAAAAATAGAGTGGGTGTTTCACGGTATAAAATTTGCATGCACTAAAACCCCAGGGGCATAGATTGGCGCATTCGACCAAACCCCAGCTGGTTATGAACGCTGGTTGGTTCTTCGTCTGGGGTCAGGTACTTTAATTCTTTGCGTTCCGGAAAGAATGAAATGCATAGGGGACCATCCTTTTTTTGCTTTCTGATTTACGGATTCACAGGGGGGCGAGGGAGAAACTTAGTTGACTAACAATGATAAAGGCTTGCAAAACAAAGTGATCAGAGGGCCGGGTGGCTACTGCGTGGTCGAGCGAAGGCCTTTAAAGCCGCCCGATCTCCCAAGCACCGACTCAACTTTTGACCAGGCACTTCTACCATTGCCTTTTAATTGGTGTCGACATTGGCCTATAAACGCAGCGTCCGGTGGACTGTTCGGTCCATTCTCTGCCTCTTCGTCGATGGAGTACCCTTTGGAACATCCCCCGGTTGATCCTCTTCCGGGCTCATGGACGGAGATGGAGCTGGCCATTGTGGAGGCTGCGCAGGTGCGCTTGTTCATGAGGGAGCCTGCCCAGGGGTTAGCAGAGCTGGAGGACAAGCATCACCACACCATAAGCGTGTTCATAGAGGAAGCTGGCCGTGCCCAGGGGGATTCCCAGGGCCATGCCCGTGGCATTGTCCATGGGCGTGTCTATGCCGGTGGCCGGGACGTTGATGGTCTCGGTGGGGTCGAAGTGGTGGTCAGAGTGCTGGTGGCCACTGTTATACATCACCATGGACGTGCTCACGGTTGTAATTAGTTTTAGAAGATCTATGAATGTAAGTCGCAGCGCGACAGATTTCCGGCTTGCTTTTATTGGAAAAGATCAAAGCTTTTGGATTTTATGCCCGTGTTGATTTTTCACATTCAACAGCCATGCCCATGAACGATTTTAATGAGTGCCAAGTACAAACGATGCTGCCGGATGTAGCAACGACGATCACGCTACCCGGAGACAGGATGGTCTGTGACGAGAAAGCAATTGCAGCTATGGAACCCACCTCGGGCTATAGAGATTCCACAGTGAAGATGGGACGGGCGTTCCTTCGCGAGCCGTCCCGGATGACCCTTGTGGTTAGCCTGCTGTGTTGGTGCTTGCGTTGGGGAAGTGGAGGTGCCTTTGCCATCCGGTCTGCTACTGTTGCGGCCCCTACCCAGATGCCATGTTTTGGAATGCCTGACCGACACTTGGACACAGCGTTCTGCCTCTCTGTCGTTTTGTTGTGTGTGTGTTCTGCATCTACCCTTTGATAATGTTCTTTACCTTGATCAGTTGATTGTACGCTCGATTCTTTTTTCCTTGTCTTCTGTGTGGTTTGTGTCGGGGTGTAATACTTGGCTATTGAGTTGCTCTGGTCGGCCGAAGAAGCACATGGGCAACCCATGCGTCGTCAAAATTTTATTGTCTGGCTTTGCAGTTTATTCAAATGTTGGCATGGTCTGTGTTGGATCATGCCGGGCACTTACTTCATGTTTGCATCCATGAGTGTGTAGCGGCCATGCTCCAGGTACTTTTCTCTTGTGGTTTACCATAGTCTACCAGGGATACATCCTACGGAATGGATGGACCCCATGTTGCCTTTGTCGTGATGATGGACAGGTGTGATGGCGTGGATGGGGCGTC
Organism: Triticum aestivum; assembly: GCF_018294505.1. NCBI lineage: Eukaryota > Viridiplantae > Streptophyta > Magnoliopsida > Poales > Poaceae > Triticum > Triticum aestivum. The sequence continues at coordinate 16,691,201 of NC_057807.1, read as the reverse complement.
CGTCATGACCAACTTAAAAATATAGATGGATCCTCACATGCTATGACATGCTAGATACGTGTCAGTGATGATGTTGATGAAATAGTGTCAGGCCGGCACGGATTGCCATTGCATGCCCGGCTAGCAAGGGCTGCCTAGACGGAAGGTCCGGGTAGCTGGTGCATCATCGTACGATAGAGCGAAAGAGAGCTTTGCCACAAATAACGACAAGAGTCGTTGACCATCTCATCCTACGCCAGGCCAGTGTGCATGATCCAATAGGCGACCACCTTGCCATATGATCTAATAAGCAGAGTCTCCTTTCCCTCATTGCAGAAGATGAACGTTGCTAGATCAGGACCTAACAGCAGCGTGCGCTCGTCGAATGTTGCTAGTTTCTACCTTACCAGTTGTGTTTGGCCCGAGTGCTGCTTGCATCCTGTTACTAGTGGCATCCTACTAGCAGTGCGCCAGCCAAACGCTGCTAGTAGGCACTTATACACGCTGCTAATGAGGGGGGGTCCTGTACTAGTGCCTAGTTCAAGGTATTCCATAGTGTTCTTTAATTGTGACATTTATTTGCTTGATTCTGGGTGATCTCCCATCACATGCATTATTATCTCTTCGTCCACCTTGCTCTTGTAAAATATACTGAAGGACCATATGGTTTATTACCTTCCCACTTGTTGTAAATGCAAGGTCAGGGTCAAGGGAAAATATTTTTCTCTTTAGCCATGCATGAGAAAAAGATCTCCCGAAATCCTCCCTCCATGCGCCCATATTAGCTAATAAATGTTACATGGCCCAGTGTCATTCAATGATACACCATGGTGCACCATGCAAATATGCGTGTGCTTTCATTGATTTCAGCATTCCGCTCACAAGGTTGAGCACAATTTACACTCTAGAGTACTTCATAAAAGCCTATATATACCTCACAAGTTCAAGGTTCTTTCTCTGTAATACTCCTTCAGTGTGAGCTAGGAAGAGGAAGAAATAGTCGAAGAGCGGTGAGAATGGGAGCACGGAGGAAACCCTGAGCTATCCATCTACGCCTCTGGAAACAGAGGTGGATATCTGACTCGGTGTTTCCCCTTGCCTCCCATTCCTATTGTTCTTAGGTTCTCCTTCCCCTTCCTTTTACCTCATGAGGAAGTGTTTCCATGATAAAAGCTTCATAAATTGTAAAGTTTAGGTCATGAGGCCTTTAGAGAGAGTAGGGAAAAGGAAGCCATGAGTATCTTAGAGTGGTGGGCATGGGAACATGGAGGAAAGCTTAGATTTCTTGGCCTCTTAATTTAGGGGCAAAGATTGTTTTGTGTTTTCCTGATGCCTCCCATGCCTATAGTTCTTAGGTATTCCTTCCTTTTCCTATTTGCTTGTACAATTATTTTAACAAATGTGCACATTTGGATTTAGATGATGGGGAAGTGATGGCAAATCAGGAAGAGGAAGAAAATGAGCATCTAAGAGCATTGGGCATGGGAACATGGAGGAAGGCCTAAACTAGTGTGTCCCTGTCCAACTAGGGTCCAACATTTGTTTTGGAATTTTCCCAATGCCTCCCATGCCTATTGTTTTTAGGTGTTCCTTCCTCTCCCTTATGATCTGCAAAAATGTTGTGAACGGAGTGACAATATACCTCATCGTGGCTTCAGTTTTAGTTTCTGGTTGTGCTTCTGTTTTACTTCTACTGCTTTCTTCCTTTCACTGTTTTTGTGATAACTTAGGTTCCTTTTCCAAGCAATGGGGACGAGAACATGGAGGAAGGTCTAGACTTTTTAGGGGCAAAGATTGTTTTGTATTTTCCTAATGCTGCACATGCCTCTAATTTAAGCACGTTCTAACATAAATAGATGTGTTCCTGCAAAAAAAATAGACGTGTTGATTTGCTTGTCAAGTTATGATTCCTTGTTGGAACTCCTTGGAGTAAACATGGCACACGCATTGCTTATTTATTTCAATAGCAATTTATCAGTATAAGATGTGACTTGACTTGACGTTGAGTCTTTTTTTGGCCCAATCTTTCGCATTACTTAATGAAATAGCAAGAAAGTCGATGAACGATCGCTACAGCAACATCATACATAAAAGTAGTAGAACGGTTCTTCGGATCAAACAATATGCAAGAAGACCAAAGAATACCAGTTACAAACAGAATCGCTCAGAATGAACCGCGCGTGTAGCAGCAACTAAATCTACCAGATAGTAGCAAACATACATAGATATTTCGTGTACCGAATATGATACTTTTCTGATATTTTTCTCAACTCTGATCAGAACAAAATTGTGCCTTACATGGTCGTACCCAGCCTCTTCTAGAGGCAACCCAAACATAAGCAAACCGACAACAAAACACTCTCCTTCTCCCTTCTATCCAACTAATCAAGATTTTTACTAATTAATGATTCGGCCACATTGATTACATAGGATCCTCTTATCTTAACTAACAAAACTAGATAGACTAACGAATGATGTGACTAGTACTCCAAGCATGCGACTTTCTGGCTCCAAAAACTAAAGGACCCCAATAATGAATAGACGTTCGATCTGGGTAGCTCTCAGATCGAACGAAACGTCCTTTGCGAACCATCAAATTGATCGAATGGAAACGTTTGATGTGGTAGCGACTCCAGATTGAACGAAAACTTTGCCTCCTGCACCTATCAGATCAAAGTCTTATGGATTAAACTCCACGCATTAAAAACACCAGGACCCGATAACTTGACTGCACATATGAAACAATATGAATTGTGGATGGGGGATCCATACAACAAGCTCCAACCTGCAATGTATATGGATTAGTATGGTCTATGGTCATATCACTATGCTTGTTTGTGATTAGAATGAAAATCCATGAGATGTTAGTTGGAGGTTACTTGTCAATCTGGTCGTGAAGTGCGATGCTTGTGGAAACTTTGTGGACATATGCGATGTGTCATGTTCTCCACTCTCCCTGCTCACTCCTAACAAGAATCCAATAGAGTGGTTCACTTTCCTTTCCCTTCTTATAAATGAACCACCCGGGGTTAGACTATTTTACGCTGAGTGTTATGTGTCCACGACATCATTGACTCCAATGCTATATGGTGCAATATGCAGTAGGTGCATTGATTTAGTTGCTTTACTGAAAGCATATATGTGCATCATAGAGCAATGCAGTAGAGTCCTACTTCAGAACATTGTTCAATAGTATGAGATTTCTATAGTTAAAGGTGTGTAGTTCAAGGGCGCAAGAACGAGCCGAGGAGAGGACGAGAGAAACTCTATGAGCATTGGGAATAGGATCATAGAGGAAAGTCTAGAGCTCGAGGTTTCCTTCAGTGTCAGAGGTACAAATTTGCTTTGTATTTTCACGATGCCTCGTATTCCTATCAATCGTAGGCACTCTTTCCTCTTCCTTTTGGTTTGCCTAAATATTTTGACAGGAGAAGGTGGAAAGTACAAATGCATATGTTGTTTTAGATGATAAAGCGGTGGAAGTGAGTCGGGGAGAGGAAGAAAAGAGGGTCTGAGAGCCGGTCGTGGTCATGGGAACATGGAGAAAATCCAAAATTCTTGCCCAATGGCGGAGCTAGGATTTCCGGCGTGGGTATGCAGAGTTCAATTTTTATGCACAATGATGTAAGATACAAGAAATTCATAATAATGACAATGAAACTATACATTATTTTTTGTAGCAACAATGTCTCCAACAATTTAGTTACATTGCAAGAACAAGGAGAATCATAATATAACTTTATGAGCCACGATTGCTGACGAGCCACAATGGCAGGTGGCAGGTGGTTGGTAGCAGCCTAATTACTGACGAGCCACGATGAACGATGTGGCGATTGCTTTCAATGGTCGCTGCGGGCTAGCCGTGATGCCCTAGTTTTACGATGTGGCAGTTCAATCAGTGGAATAGCACATCACATGGACGCGCTGGCTCCTAGTCTAAGTTGTCTCCTCGGCTTCAATCGTTCTCTTCTTCATTTCTCCTGTCCTGTACATATAACTAGGCTTACATATGCTATATAAATCCATATAAGAGCTTATACACTTGTTCATTTTTGCAAAAAAAAATTATTGGGTATGCATTGCATGCCCTTGAATTAGCCTAGTTGTTTCCCTACTTCACGATGCCTCACATGCCTATTGATCTCTGATGCTACTTCGTCATCCTTTGGACTTGTGCGATATTGATTTTGGAGAAAACAAAAGATACCAAGTCATATACTTAGCAAATATGGATTTGAGGATGAATCAGGAAGATGAAAAACAAAGGGTCTACAAGCAGACAAGCAGTGACCATGGGAACAAAGGAAAGCATAAAAAGTTCCAACTAAGATTAGAGGCTGAGGTTATTATTTTCTCTTATTTTCTTGCACAATATCCTTGGCAGACAAACAAGAGCCAACTTCAGTGTTTAGTTGATCTTTTTGTCTTGCACGATTTCTGGGCTCATTGAATAAAAGGTGGTTTCAATTGTTAGGGTTCAGTTTGTTTGTCGCTTTTTTTACAGTATGGAAAGTAAGTACTAGGTGTTATTTATTCATTGGCATGCATGAAGCCCTGCATATGCTATTCCTGGATCAATAACTTGAGTTAGTAGCTATTAAGTAGTGGCACAATGGCTCATGAATGATGACACCCTATCTTGGTAATATATGAAATAGTGAAATAAATTACAGGATGGGTAAGATGCCAACCAGTAGTCAACCCTAATTGTTTTTACCCGGACGTGTAGAAATTTCTTGCATATAGTACTTCTACAAAAAAATTCAAATAGTTATGTACAAAATGGAAAACAGCCATCCCTAATGAGATTGTTTTTGAAAGAAAAAGGTATGATGTTTTGAAATTAGAACATATGCAAGGGTACACTCTAATGCTGACTGTAAGGTGTTAAATTCAAATGTATTATAGATTACTTGAAAGGTGCAAAAGGTGCATTGATAAACAAAGTTCAATAGGAATCACCATCGTAAACAAGTGTGGTGCCTACGCAATATGAATGAACATTGTCACATGATAAATGCACATATAAGAATACCAGGAAGATATTACGACATAGATACTCTAGAGCTACTTGATACTAAGAGAGCAAGTAATACACATGCTCAAGAGTTTGAATAAACCGTGGAAGGGAATATGAAAACATAACACGAACATGTAAGAATTGCAATATTTAGGATGACTAAAGTAACTTATAGGCTGAATCCCGATGAATTGATTCTTCATCAAAATAAGAATGCACATACAATTTCTTAGCAGTGAGATAACATGTTCTCAAAAGAAGACAACTCAAGGTGATGCTACAGAGATGAATGATGAGGCCTTCATGTGCCTGAAGCTAACTTGTTCTAGATCTAAACGCAGGCCAAGCATTAGACGAACCCGCTTTGGAGAAAAACATCGCTAGTCTAATGCTACCTCGATTAAGATCAGATAGTTCGCTGTCCTACTACTATTGAGTTTTGAACAATAGAACTATCAACACTTAAGAAGACAAACCATCACGTAGCTAACATATCAATATCGTGACAAACTAACAATTGGCTTGAGAGTTGAGAGCACCCTATGTCAAATATAGAGTTGACTTGGACTCTTTGGTTGGCGGATTTGGTATGTGCTCTTTTTGTATTTATCTTTCTTAGGATGTTAATGCTTATACGATCTCACGGAAATATAAGTGCCTTTTGGTTCCTCCTTTCCCTCGTGACACCAACGGTTCCTCCACATTGTCATCACTAGTGGTTTCCCGGTGTGGCGCGGTTCCTCCCTACGATCCACCTCGTCCATCAACCCACCCCAACCTCTGGCTGTCTGGTGTCCTCCCGACGGTGGCGCCTCATCCCGGCAAAGCCTCATCCTCTCGGGCTAGTCATGGGGATGTTGATGGTGGTAGATTCGGACCTCCCCTTGCCAGATCTGGCATGAGGCCGTTGGTGGCAGGTGTAGGTGGTGGAGCCACTACTATAGGCTAGTGCTACTAATCCCCCCTATTGCACACGCAAGAGAGAAAAAATGTGTGTGATTGATGCATCACATACAATATATAAATAAAATTGTGTGTCGAAAACAAAAAATGTGTGCGAAGCTGGAATCATCACAAGGGAGAGGAAGGAACTACCTGTTGATGCACTACATGTTGATGGGCATGGCGAAGTCAGAAGCTAAGGGAGAGAGAAGATCGCTAGTGAGGTAGCTAACGTCCGCCGAGCAAGACCTGAGAATAGGAATCCATAGAGGACTTGGCCGCAACGTTGGAGAACTCCATGGAGTTCGAGTTCACCTCAGCCATGCACCCCCTTAACCAAGTGTAGATTTTCCATACTACCATGTAGCTACACCTTCTATCTAGGCCATCAAATTAGCACCAAGATCCGTGTTATATATTTCTTGTTTCTTTCAAACAAGAGAATATTTGACCCTGAAACTTTGCAGGTCAATGATACACAAGTGTCACTCTTGTGTATAAAATGTTTTCGTCTTTTTATGAACATAAATTTGTCAAATTCAAATTTAAATAAGTTCCATCATTTTAAAATACTTCTGTTCCTCCAAAAATCTGAGAAGATTTCTACATGTGGTAGTACTAGTGTGATGTTGATCTGCAAAGTTTCAAGTTCAAATGTTCTTTTATTTGGGAGAAACAGAAAAAAAGAAGTTTGTCACAATTTTTCAGATTAAAACTCCTCACAGTTCTCGAAGATCAGCGAAGCCAGCATGTGATCGGGTGGGAAGTAGAGAATCAGGAGAGGTTGGTGGTTGTGTGCATTAAGGACATCATAAGGGCATCATCTGCAGATCACAGAGCCACATCAAGAAGGAAGCACAAACTTTTATTTTTATTTTAATAGTGGCACGGTATTTTTTATATATAGTTCAGGTTTTTGGTAGATTTTTACTTATTTATTAAAGTAGTTGTCATGGGAAGAGAAAAACGAAAAGGTTTTATGTTACATGCAAAGGTGGGTAACTGGCTCAAATTTCTATTTCTATTAGTAAGAGCAGTTTGTCATGAATTAGTGATGTATGAAATAGACTATTAGATGTTACTATTTTTTGTAGGATTTTCTAGTCTATTTCTCTTTTTTATGGTTGTCCCGTAATGTACTTTTAATTATTATAGTCCTATAAAGGATGTTGGTGTACCCGCCTCCATGGGCTCTCGGCGGGCGAAGAGCACGTTCGACCAGTCCATTGCTCGGCGGCGTGCCATGGGGGTACTTGGGAGGGTGCTCCGAACCGTCTGGTCTGCCCAAACGGCATGAACCCAGGCGACGCGGCTGGTCGGTCCATGACGGGTGGACCAATCCAGCGCGCCCGAGACCGCCACCATTGGGCGGTTCCTGTCATGCCTGCGGGTGAGGGACCGCGTGCTTTCTTGAGCGTAAAGCCATGCATGTGCCCGCCACGTGGCATGTACGCCCCGCGCTGGGCTGGTCCAGTCGCAATGGGTGGGAGCTCATTGCGGTCGCATTGCCGACTGGTGCATGGGGCTTGTTTCGCATATATCGTTATCCCCACACGGGCACGTGTGTGGAGTGAGCACTGCTTGCTCCGGCTTTGCATCCAGCCAATTGTGCGCCGGCTCTACATCTAGTTAGTTGTGCGCCACCCGTTCAGCTGGCCGTGTAGACACCGGTTTAGCCGGCTGTGCGGACGCCTAGTTAGTCAGTTGTGCGAGATGTGTGGCATAGTGGATAGTCAGGTGTCCGGATAAGGTTGTCATGTCAGTTTGGCATGGTCCCTTCACATCGCCTGCGGAAAACGAACACTGCTAGATCTGGACCTAAAAGCGGCATGCGCTCGTCGAACGCTGCTAGTTTCTACCTTACCAACAGTGTTCGACCCATGCTCCGCTAGTATCCTCTTACCAGTGACGTCCTACTAGCAGTGCGCTGACCAAACAATGCTAGTAAGCAATTACGTGCGCTGATAATTGGGGGTCCTGTACTAGTGCCTAGTCCAAGGCATTCCATAGTGGTCTGTAATTTTGACATTTATTTGCTTGATTCTGGTGATCTTCCATCACATGGATTATTCTCTCTTCGTCCACCTTGCTCTCGGAAAATATACTGAACGACTGTATGGTTTATTACCTTCCAACTTGTTGAAATGCAAGTTCAGGGTCAAGGAAAAATCTTTTTCTCTTAAGCTATGCATGATAAAAAGATCTCCAAAAATCCTCCCACCATGTGCCTATATTAGCAATAAATGTTACATGGTCTAGTGTCATTCAATGATACACTATGGTGCACCATGCAGATATGCATGTGTTTTCATTGATTTCAGCATTCCCCTTACAAGGTTGAGCACAGTTTACACTCTAGAGCACTTCATAAGAGGCCTATATATACCTCACAAGTTCAAGATTCTTCTTGTGTAATACTCCTTTAATATGAGCTTGGAAGAGGAAGAAATAGTCGAAGAGCAGAAAGAATGGGAACACGGAGGAAACACTAGAAACAGAGGTGGATATCTTTGTCAGTGTTTCCCCTTGGCTTCCCATTCCAGTTGTTCTTTGTCTCTCCTTCCCCTTACTTTAACCTCATGAGGAAGTGTTTCCATGATGAAAGCTTAGTAAATTGTAAAGCTTAAATCATGAGGCCCTGAGAGAGAATAGGGAAAAGGAAGCCATGAGTATCTCAGAGCGGTGGGCATGGGAACATGGAGGAAAGCCTAGATTTCTTGGCCACTTAATTTAGGAGCAAAGATTGTTTTATGTTTTCCTGATGCCTCCCATGCCTATTGTTCTTAGTGTGCATTTGGATTTAGATGATGGGGGAGTGATGTAAAATCAAGAAGAGGAAGAAATGAGCATCTAAGAGCATTGGGCATGGGCACATGGAGGAAGGCCTAAACTACTGTGTCCCTGTTCAACTAGGGTCCAATATTTGTTTTGGAATTTTGCTGATGCCTCCCATGCCTATTGTTCTTATGTGTTCCTTCCTCTCCCTTAGGTGCATAAAATGTTGTGAACGGAGTGACAAGATACATCTTCATGGCTTCAATTTAAGTTTCTGGTTGTGCTTCTATTTTACTTGTATTGCTTTATTTCTTTCACTAGTTTTGTGATAACTTAGGTTCCTTTTTCAAGAAATGGGCATGAGAACATGGAGGAAATCCTAGACTTACTTGTCTCTAAATTTAAGGGCCAAGATTGTTTTGTGTTTTCCTAATGCCTCCCAGGCCCCTGGATTAAGCATGTTCTAAGGGAAATAGATGTGTTGATTTGCTTGTCAAGATTTGATTTCTTGTTGGAACTATTGTTCCTAGGAGTAAACATGGCACATGCTCTGCTTATTTAATTTCAATAGAAATTTATCAGTATCAGTTAACTGTGTGATGTGACTTGACTTGGCCTTGAGTCTTTTGTTGGCCCGAACTTTCACGTTACTCAGTGAAATAGCAAGAACACGTCGATGAACAATCATCACAATAGAAGTGTAAGCAAAAGTAGTAGAATGATTCTTCGGATCAACCAATATGCAAGAAGACCAAAGAATACAACTTACAAACGGGATCGATTAGATCAAACCGTGCGCGTAGCAGAAACTAAATCTCTCAGATATTAGCAAACAAACACATATATTTGGCGTGCCCGAACATGATACTGTTCTGATATTCTCCTCAAATCTAATGAGAACAAAATTGTGCCTTACATGGTCGTACACAGCCTCTTTTAGAGGCAAACCAAACATAACCAAACCGACTACGAAACACTCTCTTTCTCTCTTCTATCCAAACTAATCAAGGTTTTACTAATTAATGATTCGGCCACGTTGATTACATAGGATCCTCTTATCTTACCTAACAAAACTAGATAGAAAAATAATGTGACTCCATGCATGTGACCTTTTGACTCCAAAAAATAAAGGACCCCAATAACCAACGGACATTCGATCTGGGTAGCTCTCCGACCGAACTAAACGTTCCCTGCCAACCATCGAATTGACCGAACAAAAATGTTCGATGTGGTAGCGACTCCACATCGAACAAATACTTATCCTCTTGGACCGGTCGGATCAAAGCCTTATGGATTAAACTCCACACGTTAAAAACACCAGGACCCGATAAACTTGACTACACACATGAAGCAATATGAATTTGTACATAACGAATTTGACCTCTTCTTTCCTTGGTTCTGTTGATGGGGGCTCAATACAAAAAGCGCCAACCTGCGACGTATATGGAATAGTATGGTCTATGGTCATATCAATGTGCTTGTTTGTGATTAGAATGAAAATCGATGAGATGTTAGTTGGAGGTTCCTTGTCAACCGGGTCGTGAAGTGTTATACTTGTGAAAAGTTTGTGCACATATGTGATATGTCATGTTCTCCACTCCCCCTGCTCACTCCTAATAAGAATCGAATTGAGTGGTTACATCAACAGTTCCTAGGCCCGGCCACCGCCGCCGACCACCGGACGCCCCCACCCCCCTCCCTTCCCCCGGATCCGCTCCGTGCCGCCTCCCCGGGAGATGGCCGGGGCAGCGCGAGCCCC
>NC_057807.1:16675769-16680443 GCF_018294505.1 Triticum aestivum | reverse complement strand
GGCGCCCGTGACGCTGGCCGGGTGGTGTTGGCGCCGGCGGGGCCTGCCTGTCCCCGCGCGTGCGGCTCCCTGCCCGGGGCATGGGGCGGCAGCGGTGCTCCTCGGCTTGATGACGGCCCGGCGTCCCGGCAGCGGTGGCCGACGGCTCACGAGGTGGTGGTGCGGCCCCTTGGCGACGAGACGGCATGGTGGCACAGGTTGGCCGATGGTGCGCCCCCGGGCCAGATCGGGGCATGCGGGCCCCATTTGGGTCCTAGCGGGCCGGCCCCCGGTGTGGCTTCATCGTCGTATGTGTGGTGAGAAGGTGGAGCAGCTCGGACGGGGGGCAGCGACGCCGATGGCGTGCCAGCTGCGGCGCGGAGGCGGGAGCTGCCCGGGTCTCTGAGGGCCCGGCCGGGCCTATGGGGCCACAGGCCCGGTAGGCTCCTACTTTGGCGTCCGGTCGGCTACCGTCGTGGACGCTGGAGGTGGGGCCCTCTAGTATGCTGACGGTGCTGCTGCCCTAGTCCCAGCTCCCCTTCTTCGTTGTGCAGGCCATCTACGCGGTGTCGTGGTGAGACACCGTGAGAAGCTTCGTGTCCATGTTGGCGCAAGGTGGTGGTCGGTTTGGTGGCGAGCTCCGGAGTGCCTGAGGTGGAGGATGGGATCGGGAGAAATCCCTGTTGGCTTGGCCGACACCGACGCGGTGGCGCCTGAGGGAACCACCGGACCTTCCTAGAGGGCATTGGGGCTACCCTTCCTCTCTCCCCACCGTGTACCGGGGGAATCCCTTGGCAGCAGCGTCGTCATCGTCGCGTCCCTTCTTGGAGGTGTTGATTGGTACCGGCGCTTCGGAGTCTCGAAGCTTGGGGGACGATTTCCGGTGGACGCAACAGTTGCGAGGCTTCGTTGTTTTTGTCGATCTGCCGTTATCGGCATTTGTTTCTTTTCTTTTTTTCTCTTTCTTTTCTTTTGGGCGGATTGTGTTGCTTCCGCCCCAGCACCTATCGTTGGTTGTATCGGATGGTTGCTTTGTAATACAAAGCGGGGGAAACCCTTTTTCTTAATTGAGTGGTTCCCTTTGCTTACTCTTCTTATAAATGCACCACCCGGGGTTAGACTATTTTTACATCCTGTGTTATGTGTCCATGTTATCATTGACTCGAATGCTATATGGTGCACCATGTAGTACGTGCATTGATTTGGTTGCTTTACTGACAGAGTATCTATGCATCATAGAGTAATGCAATGGAGGCCTACTTCAGAAAATTGTTTAATAGTATGAGCCATATATTTTTAAAGGTGTGTAGTTCAAGGGCTCAAGAGTGCACTGAGAAGAGGAAGAGAGAGACTCTAAGAGCATTGGGAAGAGGATCATAGAGGAAAGTCTAGAGCTCGATTTATCCTCTAGTGTTAGAGGTAGAAATTTGCTTTGTGTTTTCCTGGTGCCTCATATTCCTATTGATCTTAGGCACTACTTCCTCTTCATTTTGGCTTGCCTAAATATTTTGACAGGAGAATGTGGAAAATACAAGTTCATATGATCTTTCATATGATAAAGCGGTGGAAATGAGCCGGGGAGAGGTACAGAAGAGGGTCCGAGAATGGTGGTCATGGAAACATGGAGGAAATCCAAAATTCCTGTCTAGTGGCAGAGCTAGTATTTCCGACGTGGGTATGCAGAGTTTGAATTTTATGCACAACGATGTAAAATATAAGAAATTCATATAATGACAATGGAAGTATACATTGTTCTTTGTAGCAACAATGAGTCCAATAAATTAGTTACATTGCAAGAACAAGAAGAATCATAATATAACTTTACGATCGCCCTTGTGAAAATGGGAAATGATCACGTCTTCCTATAATTGCATGAAGAATTTAAGCTCAAGTAAAGTAACAAGCAATCATTTCAGTACTATTACCCCCAATTTGTTTGTTAGTATATCTTATTCCTCACATAATTCATTGAAGAAAAAATATTAATCAAACAAATAGTAAGGACTGAAGAAAAGCATCTATTCTTGATTAACAATTCCTAGAAAGAAAGATTAAAATAAATAAATAAACATAATACTCACAAATTATAAATAGACAATGGGTAAAATTGCATACGTCGCCGTTGGCGAATTGCCTGCTAGACAGTGGATATGTCGTGCACGTCGTGCCGCTCCCGAGCGTGTACTGCGGTGGATGTGTATGGTACATCCATCATTGGCCGGTGGCTGGTGACAATCCACGATGAATGGTGCGGTGGTTGCTTTCGGTGGCCGATGCGGGCTGCTGTGTGGCCCTAGTTTTACGATGCGGCAGTTCAATTAGAGGAATCACACATCGGCTAGATGCGCCAGCTCCTAGTCTGAGGTGTCTCCTCGGCTTCGATCGTTCTCTTCTTCATTTCTCATGTCTTGTACGTATAACTAGGCTGTCATATGCTATATAAATCAATATAAGAGCTTAGTCCAACTCTAACCAATCCACTGAAAAATAGAGGAGGATTCGGTCGAGTAAATTTAGTGAAGTAAACTTTTACCCCTCTATAGGTGGCCAGACCTAGCCAATCCCCTAAACATAGTGGAGTCAACAAATTGTGTAGGTTTTGTGTCCTAGCCACATAAACTTCAAACACTTCACAATATATATCACAAAACATTCAACTTTAAACTACATGACATAATCATTAACAAGCATATAGTTTCATCATCATGATTTTCAAAGTAAAACATGCAAAGTTTATCCAAAAGGCATCACTTCAAACACAACGTTTGACCGAAAATCATGACAAACATAGCATGTGTATGTTGTGGATCGAGCTTCTTCTTCTTCTTCTTCTTCTTCTTCTTCTTCTTCTTCTTCTTCTTCTTCTTCGCGGCCTCCTCGGTGAGGGCCAACGCTGCGGCCGTCAGTTTTCTAGCTCTCTTGGTGTCGCGGGAGCAGCGGGAGGGCGGCAGACCGTCGCCAGAGAGGCACCCGCCAGCCCGGTGGACTTTGGCACGGTTTGGGCCGGTGCTTGTGGCCGGTGGAGCTTTTTAATTCCGAACCTTTTTTCGGTGTGTAGGTGGTTTCGTGTGGTGACAAGCCGGCGGTGGTGGCTGAAGCGTCTTGGCTATCCATTCTGGCGACTGGGCCGATCGTCAGTGGCAACGACAGCACCTGGGGGTGGCAGCAGCAGGAATGGCGGGGCTGTGAGGGCGGGAGAAAGAGGCGCGCAGCTTTTACTCGACTGCGCAAGAATCGAATATATTTATGCAGCTAGGAGGGGCTTTTCGGTGGGGGAATAAAAATTATCCTCCCTTATAGATTTTAGTAGTTCGGGTAGGTGCGGCATAGAGGAGTAAAACTAAAATTATACTCCCTTATAGACTTTTAGGGGATCCGCTAGATTTGGCCTGATACACTTATTTGTTTTTCCAAAAAAAGTTGGGTCCGCATTGCATGCCTTTGAATTAGCCTAGCGTCGACCTGTTTCCCTTCTTCACGATGCCACATGCCTATTGTTCCCTGATGCTCCTTCCTCTTCCTTTGGACTTGTGCGACATTGATACTCTAGAGCTACTTGTTGGAAATATGCCCTAGAGGCAATAATAAATTAGTTATTATTATTATATTTCCTTGTTCATGATAATCGTTTATTATCCATGCTATAATTGTATTGATAGGAAACTCAGATACATGTGTGGGTACATAGACAACACCATGTCCCTAGTAAGCCTCTAGTTGACTAGCTCATTGATCAATAGATGGTTACGGTTTCCTGACCATGGACATTGGATGTCGTTGGTAACGGGATCACATCATTAGAAGAATGATGTGATGGATAAGACCCAATCCTAAGCCTAGCACAAAAGATCGTGTAGTTCGTATGCTAAAGCTTTTCTAATGTCAAGTATCATTTCCTTAGACCATGAGATTGTGCAACTCCCGGATACCATAGGAATTCTTTGGGTGTACCAAACGTCACAACGTAACTGGGTGGCTATAAAGGTGCACTACAGGTATCTCCGAAAGTGTCTATTGGGTTGGCACGAATCGAGACTGGGATTTGTCACTCCGTGTAACGGAGAGGTATCTCTGGGCCCACTCGATAGGACATCATCATAATGTGCACAATGTGACCAAGGGGTTGATCACAGGATGATGTGTTACGGAACGAGTAAAGAGACTTGCCGGTAACGAGATTGAACAAGGTATCGGCATACCGACGATCGAATCTCGGGCAAGTACAATACCGCTAGACAAAGGGAATTGTATACGGGATTGATTGAGTCCTTGACATCATGGTTCATCCGATGAGATCATCATGGAACATGTGGGAGCCAACATGGGAATCCAAATCCCGCTGTTGGTTATTGATCGGAGAACATCTCGGTCATGCCTGCATGATTCCCGAACCCGTAGGATCTACACACTTAAGGTTTGATGACACTAGGGTTATAAAGGAAGTTTGTATGTGGTTACCGAATGTTGTTCGGAGTTCCAGATGAGATCCCGGACGTCAGGAGGAGTTCCGGAATGGTCCGGAGGTAAAGATTTATATATGGGAAGTCATGTTTTGGTCACCGGAAAAGTTTTGGGTTTTATCGGTAACGTACCGGGACCACCGGGAGGGTCCCGGGGGTACACCAAGTGGGGCCACCGGCCCCGGAGGGCTGCATGGGCCAAGTGTGGGAGGGGACCAGCCCCAGGTGGGGTGGT